>NC_045455.1:22996546-23048652 GCF_002776525.5 Piliocolobus tephrosceles | reverse complement strand
TTTATTTATTTATTTATTTATTTATTTATTTATTTATTTATTTATTTATTTATTTATTTTTGAGACAGAGTCTCGCTCTCTTGCCCTGGCTGGAGTGCAATGGTGTGATCTCGGCTCACTGCAACCTCTGCCTCCTGGGTTCAAGCGATTCTCCCCTCTCAGCCTCCCGAGTTGCTGGGACTACAGGCACGTGCCACCACGCCCAGCTAATTTTTTATATTTTAGTAGAGACAGAGTTTCACCGTGTTACCCAGGGGTTTCATCGTATTAACCAGGATGATCTTGATATCCTGACCTTGTGATCCACCTGCCTCGGCCTCCCAAAGTGCTGGGATAACAGGCATGAGCTACCACACCCAGCCACATCTTTTGCTAGTCCATATCTGAGCTCTTCATGTAGTGGAATCTAACCTGAAAGCCACAAAATGTTGAAGATGTCCATACTGAAAAGCAGTCTATTAAATGTTGTGTGCCTGCTAACCTCACAGTCTCTTCTGAGGAAAACTGATGTATTATTGATTCTCTTCTCTTCACAGCTGATTGCATGGGGTGATATAAGGCAGCGCTGTCCAATAGAAATATAATGTGAGCAACATATATAATTTAGAATTCCCAGTAACCACTTAAAAAAAAGTAAAAAGTCAGAGCTCAAAATAATTTAGTAACAGGTTTTATTTAACCCAACATATACAAAATATTACCATTCCAACACATAAGCAATATAAAAACCATCAATGAGATTTTATATTCTAATTTCAGTAATTTTTTGAAATCTAGTATGTGCTTACTGTACACCTCAATTCAGAGGCACCATATGGCAATTGCTGAACTAGTGACTACCATACTGGACTGCACAGATCTACAGGTGCAGACACCTACAAGACACCTTGGGGAAAATTATTTTTTTATTATACTCTAAGTTCTGTGGTACATGTGCACAATGTGCAGGTTACATATGTATACATGTGCCATGTTGGTGTGCTGCACCCATTAACTCGTCATTTACATTAGGTATATCTCCTAATGCTATCCCTCCCCTCTCCCTTCGCCCCACAACAGGCCTCAGTGTGTGATATTCCCCACCCGATGTTCAAGTGTTCTCATTGTTCTGGATGAAGCTGGAAACCATCATTCTGAGCAAACTATTGCAAGGACAGAAAACCAAACACCGCATGTTCTCACTCATAGGTGGGAATTGAACAATTTTTATTAAGAAAAAAACTTGAGTAGTCTTCTTTAGTCATCAACCTGAAGCAAGAAAGTATGTATTAACCTGGAGAAATCCCCTTTCCTTCATGTATTAGCAAAATGTGTCCTTCAGTACCCTCTAGGTACTGAAAACTCTAAGAAAGGGAGGGAATATCATAACTTCCAGAATGGTAGTGTGAGGGGCTTGGAGAAAATTTTCCCAGGAAGAGTCATCTATTAACTTGGTCAAAATTGGCAATGGTAATCATTCAATGTCTGGAGATTACTCAAAGGGCTTACAGCAGATTGAGAAGCACTTACTCCACAAAATCGAAGGAAACTCAGTAAAAGCAGCATGAGGCAGTGGCATTCCAGTTAGGTCCCCCACAGCTAAGCCATGTGGAAAAGCTGCTCCAGCAGCTCCACAGCTGGGTGGGAACTCTCTTTTCCCTGAACTCCCTGAGCTGGAAAAGGAATTCCAGGTAGATTTGGTAGCGGTGGACATCAGCAGATTCCATCGTTCCAGACTCTGCAGATCTGTAGTGGGCTGTCTAGGTAACCCAGCAAAAGTACCAGTTCAAGGCTAGTGCAGCAAGAACTAAACAAATAAAAAGCAACGAAATGAACAGTAAGGACAATCCCTAAGAGGAATCTGTATTTACAGTTGCTGGAATAGAAGAGAACTTCTTTAATCCGAAAAAATGTATCTATAAAAAACCCATCTCCAAAATCATACCTACTAATAAAAGACTGAAAGCTTTCCCTCTAAGAGCAGGAACAAGGAAGGATGCTGGCTCTTTCAGCCTCTATTCAACATTATAGTGGAGGTTCTAGCCAAGACAGTTGGGCATTAGGCAGGAAGAAGGAAAAGGAATCCCAGATTAACAAAGAAGAAGTAAAGCTATCTCTAATTACATATGACACAAACTTGTAGAGATACAGAATTATGAATCCACTAAAAATAGTAAGCTAATAAATGAGCTCAGGACATAAGATCCTCACATAAGATCAGGATTGAAAGGTTGCAAAATACAAGATCAATGAGATTTCTCTACACTAGCAATGAACAATAAAAAAACAAAAAGGAGATTAGGAAAATGATCCCATTTACAATAGAATCAAAAAGTGTAAGACTTAGAAATAAATTTCATGAAAGAATAGGACTTCTTCACAAGAAAAATACACAAAATGATAAAAGTGTTGGAAAGAAAAACTAAAGAGGACCTAAATGAATGGAAAGACACGAAATGTGCATTCATCAGAAGGTTTAATAATACTTAAATGGCAATAATACCCATATTCCTCTAAAGTTTCAGTGCAGTCTCTATCAAAACCCAGCTGCCTGTTTTTTTTTTTTTTTTTTTTTTTTTGCAGAAAATGATGTTGATCCTAAAATGCATATGCAAATGCAAGAGACAAGGAATACACAAACAATCGTTAAAAATAAAAAGGTGTGAAGACTCACTCTTCCTGATACCAAAACTTAGTACACAGCACAGTAATCAAAACAAGTGTGGTACTGGCTGGCAGAGTAAAGATGTATAGATCAATGCAATAGAATTGCAACTGAATTCTATTACACATCATTCACAAAAATTAACTCAGAATGGTCACAGTTATAAGAGCTAAAACTATAAAATTTTAAGAAAAAAACACAGAGATAAATCTTTGTGGTCTTGGAGTAAGAATGTGTTTTTACATATGACACTTAAAGCACAAGTGAAAAGAAAAAAATGATAAAATTGACTTCATCAAAATTTTTGTGCTTCAAAAGACAGCTTGAAGAAAAAGACCATGTCTCTTGTTCATAGAAACACTCCATTACTGCAGAGATATTTCTTTGCCATAAATAATACTTCTAAATATACAATGAAGTTTAAAAGAGATGAAATCTTAGGAGAAATCATTGAACTCCTTGATTGAGAATGATCTAAGAAAGAGTGCTGATTCTCCATACTGGAACCCACCGTCTCCCAGCCACTGAAAGTCCTTCTGAACTGGCCTCCAGTTATCTGGGGCACCAATTCTCTAGGAAGGTGCTATGGCAGCCCTTCCCAGCACAATCTCTGGGGGTAGTTGCAACATTCAAGGATTTTAGATGCATGTCAGAAAGCCATTAGAATTGCTTCTCCCCTTCCAGCTTCCCCATCCCAGAAATTAGTAAGGGGTTTACCAAATATTTAAGTGATAAGAATAGCTTGAAAGGAATAGACTTTATATCCTGCAAATGCATGTATCAAAGTGCATTTCACTTTAGAATGCTACTTGTGGATGTTATCTGCACCCTAGCCTATGAAGTCGGTCATGCCTATGCTATTCATGCCTTGGCATCTGTGTTAGGGCATAGTTTCCAGTAGTCAGTTCCAAAATCCTTTGACACTTTACCTCTGTTTTTTCTCATCTACTCCATTCCCTGTCCTCATGCACATTAATCCAAGATCCTTTGACCCCCATCATGCTTTGTCAGCATGGGACCTCTGGACATATTTCCTTGACACGGGACATTCTCAGACAGAAGTCTATACAGATTGATTAACATTTCACCATCACTTTCCATGCAGTCATGCTTTTATCTAAGGCAGTCTGTTATTCTAATTAATAAGACCCCAAAGCAGGACATGAATAATAAAAGCAGCAAAGCATATTTCAGCAGAAGCCTATGAGTTGATCTGGCACAAGAATTCTGGCCACCCTACCCTTTACCGTCAGGTCTACTTCCACCCTTTTTAAATAAGCTGAATGAGTTGCTATCCCTTGCACTGTGAAAGAGCCCAATTAATACACATTTCTTCATGATATAAAAGCGCATTTATTCAACAAACATGAATTTGCTCTGCATAATAGGGCATGCCTATGCTATATACTCAGAAAATGCAGATGGGTTCCCAATCTCAAAGAGAATATAGTGTTTAGATTCCCAGATCTGAATCCAATCCTGTTACTGTATCAGAATCACTGAGGGTGGGGTCTAGGGGGAAAAAAAGTTTCCATGATGAACACATAATTAGGTCTACAATAGGGTTTTTCAAATTTGGTCATCTGTGGTTCCTTTTAATAAACATAAAAACTTCACAGTCTTTGAGTATGGGCTCATTTTCCATTCAAAATTACCCTCTTTGAGAATTTCCTGGATGGGATATGAGTGCGGGGTTTTAGAAATTAAGTATTGTCACCAGTTAGGGATAATTTGCCAAGCTGTGTTTTTTTTTTTTTTTTTAAATAAGTGTTTCCCAAACAGATAATAATAGGTGCTGCTTCTTCACTTTTTGCTAACCAATCCCTCCTGCTATTTTGAAAATTACTCACTTATAATATCTAAAAGTGATGAGATACTAGGTCTTTACAGTCTTTTCTCTAAATCTCTTTTTATTCTTTCTCTTGTATAACTATTCTATATACTTTAAAACTCACTGAAACTCAGCATTTTATAAAACCTCTTTTTATTAGTTCTAATGCCTTGTGAATAATTAACTGACAATTTATAAGCAAGGTGTGCTTATAACATTTATGAGGACAAAAAATAGATAACAGTAAGAAAGAACCCAGGTGAAGCTGGTAGTTGTACAGGCGAGTCAGATATAAAGAGCAGATGAACTCAGCTGTGCCCAAATGGACTACCTCTCATAGTATGTGATGCTCAGATGGTGAATAGGTCAATTTGATTTCCCTATGACAAGCCTCTACGCATACCAGTAAAGACCAACGTCTTTTCCTGTATAGATAAGATTACACATTGTTCACTCGGTTCACATCTTTTAGTTAAGTCTGAGACCAATATTATTCTTAGCAGAAAGTTCAGTGTTTAAATACATGTTAATCTGAACTTCCAATACTTTAAGTCCAGCATGTCATTTGCATGAAAATGCAACATGTCAAAATTTCTATTTTGCATGAAAATATCACTCAGCTTTACTTTTTAGAAAACAACATACTGCCCCTGATTTTCTACTGTCGGTGGATTTGTTGTTACTCTCCTTTGGTAATATATTTGGGATCAAAGATTAAAAAGGATAAAACAGCATTTTGTTACCCAGCATTCATTAAGCCATTTTAAGCAACCATTATCTCAAAACACTTTGGGGTATAGTTGTCATTTAGGCCTTAAGAAAGAAAGAAAGAAAGAAAGAAAGAGAGAGAGAGAGAGAGAGAGAGAGAGAAAGAAAGAAAGAAAGAAAGAAAGAAAGAAAGAAAGAAAGAAAGAAAGAAAGAAAGAAAGAAAGAGAGAGAGAGAGAAAGAAAGAAAGAAGGAAAGAAAGAAGGAAAGAAAGAAGGAAAGAAAGAAGGAAAGAAAGAAGGAAAGAAAGAAGGAAAGAAAGAAGGAAAGAAGGAAGGAAAGAAGGAAAGAAGGAAGGAAAGAAGGAAGGAAAGAAGGAAATAAAGGAAGGAAGGAAGGGAGAGAGAAAGAAAGAGAGAGAGAAAGAGAAAGAAAGAAAGAAAGAGAGAAAGAAAGAAAGAAAGAAAGAAAGAGAGAAAGAGAGAAAGAAAGAAAGAGAGAAAGAAAGAAAGAGAGAGAAAAAAGAAAGAGAAAAGAAAGAGAAAAGAAAGGAAAGAAAGGAAGAGAAATAGAAGAGTAGGAGAGACAAAGGTATGGAGGGATATAGGAGAACATGAACATATTACAAGACTTTCCAGAAGAATACGGAAAGAAAGCAGGGGTTCACGTAAACTCAAGTTATGGAGAGCCGCCGCTGCTGCTCCCATTCATTTTCCTCTCCTTCCCCCACACCACTGGGGCTTCTAGAATATGGATATTCCCTTCTAATAATCATTCTAGATAATAATATAATAGACCAAGAGTTTTTTTATCTGAGATTTAATGAATTTCAGAGAAAATATAAACCACTCCTTTGTAGTATATTTTATGTCTCCCAAACTTTAAGCATCAGTCAGGATATTATTTTGTAAGTACATCATAGCGGTAAAATAGAAAAAAACTCTACAGGAAGCCTCCCAAACTTGGAAGAAACAGACTACCCATTGAGTGGTGAGATTCACACTTACTGTGTCTGGGAGTCACTTATGAAGGAGTCAAAATCTCCCTGGCCAAAAATCTGATTGAATAGAGCATGGAAAGAAGAGTTGAGAAATATGAGAGAAATTAATGGGTATTCATATATTTCACTAATGTATGAACAGAGAGATGAGTTTATCATGAAACCAATGAAAGAAGTCAGAGGGTAAAACCTAAGCTGTGTTAACCTGACTCCATGCCTGGGGAGAGGCAGTGTATCTGGGGGCCTTATCATCAGTACTAGAAAAATGTTCACTTTGAGGGGTGGGAGGAGATGGGGGCAGGGATGCTCATCAAAAATCTCCAGGACTTTAGATATTCCTCAAGACTATCACTTTTATTTTGCTCTGCTTGACTGATTACCAGGAACATTCCAATTACTAAGGGAGATTTCCATGCATCATGATATTTATCAATGCAAAACAACAAACAAAAGTATTACAAGCACTAAAAGTGAGCCACAAATTGCACAGTATAAATTCAACTGGAATTCCAGTTTATATGCAAGTTTCTTGTAAATTTGGAGAGCATGGACCATTCATTCTCTGATAAATAAACTCCAGGTACCCTGACAAAAATCTAATTTCTGGCCCTTGCCCTGATCTCTGTTTATCCTATGAAAAACCTGCTATCCTGTGAGGGGCTGTTAAATGGAAGCTGGCATGTTTCTCTCATTGCTCTCAAAATAAAACCTGTTCTGCATCTTCATCTTGTTATTCTCTAATACCAGAAGTGCAAACATTGGCTACAAAACTTATATATTTGAAAGAATGATATCAATGCTCCAAATGAGGTAACCTTCTGCCGTCCTTACAAGGTTTCTGAAAATGTGTGTTTTCTATCCATGACCTGTTGCAAGGTATATGGTGAGTGGACATCCCTGCCCTCAGGCAACTTACTATCTAGCTAGATATTTTTAAATGTGTGGTAGAGACTGTTAACGCCACTTCCCCCAATATTCAATCTTTTTTAATAGAACCCACTCGTCTTTCAGTACAGATACCCAGAATGTCCCTACCTCACTCACAGCTAGGTGAGGCCCCCATGACTATGAAATGTAAGCAGTGCTGTGATGTGGCAGCTTCCAGACACTGTCCTATAAAAAGAGTTGGAGCTGGGGCTTTCTCCACCTTCCTACCTTCTCTAAACTACTGCAATGGAACATGGACCCAGTGGCTGGACAGGGAGGACTGGAATACACTACAGAAATGAAGGAGCAGCAAACCATCATCAGTGTGCTGGATCTTACATGATCCACACTGCATGGGTGCCACACCAGCCTGGATTGCCTCAACTTAACTTTTGCAAGAGACTTTTCCTGAAGTGCTCTCTTGTTTAAGACATTATTCTTCAGCTCTGACTCTGATCACAAAACAGGTACAAAATAATGACTAAACAGTATCCAAAATAATTATGCTAATGAAAGGCATTTTTCAATAATATGAACGGAGGGTGTCTTAGGTGCCTGGCTCTGCGTGAGTAAGAACTGTATTCCCAGCTGTCACTGATTTTACTAACATAAGGCTTGGTATGATTAAGTACCTAATAAGCTGTGTAGGCAGTAAGTGCTGAAAAGCCACAGAAAGCAGACAACTGTCTGGATTTGAGTCTTTAGATAATCATAAAAAGATACCCTATGAGCTGGACCTTACCAGAAGAACGATAATTAAGAGGAAGAATGAAAAACAATCTCATCAAGAAAAATAAGGAAAAAAAGATATCAAAAGTAGGGCCCAGTGAGGATATCCTTTGGTTGGAATAGTTACTTTTAAGGGACTGAGATAAGGCTAGAAAAAAGTTTAGGGCAGGGTCCTCAACCCCCGAGCCATGGATCGGTATCCATCTGTGGCCTGTTAGGAACAGGGCCACACAGCAGGAGATGAGCTGTGGGCAAGCCAGCAATACCACCTGAGTTCCATCTCCTGTCAGATCAGCAGGCATTCGACTCTCATAGGCACATGAACCCTATCGTAAACTGTGGATGCAAAGGATCTAGGCTGTGTGCTCCTTATGAGAATCTAACTAATGCCTGATGATCTGAGGTGGAACAGTTTCATCCTGAAACTATCCCCCCAAACCCCCACCTTCTCATTCACGTGAACATTGCCTTCCATGAAACAGGTCCCTGGAGCCAAAAAGGTTGGGGACCAATGGTTTAGGGGAAAGCTGTATTTGAATTTCTGCCTTGGGTAATGACGGTGGGGAAGGCTAATGAAAAATGTTGGTGAGTTCTGAAAATTTCAGGATGACCACCTCTCTGCTTCACTTTCAAGTTCACATCTGTGCATAACACAATAAAGAGAAGCAGCATTGCCTGCAAATCCCCTCTGTGATAAGCCTTCTGTTATCAATGATTTTATTTAATCCTCACAGTAATCTCATTAAGACTCATCATCACTGACTTTATAGGTGAGAAAACTGAAGTGTTAAGTAGTCAAGAAAATTGTTCAATATTATTCAAACAACAAACGGTAAAAGCCAACTCTTGAACCCAGTTCTGTATGGTACCCAAATTCTACCCCTTTCCATCTTACCCCATGATTGCTCTCGATACCTAGATGACAAAGGCAGAGCTGACAGTGAGAATTATACTTCAGTTATAAAATACTATATTACTAATAACATGCTTTAAGCAAACATACAAGTCAACCATCTTGACTGAATTTTTTCTAAAAATAGAAAAGGGTGTAATTCTATGAGCTGATGAATGTCTTCTTGGATTACTTTATTTGATTTTTATTTTTAACATAAAAGCATTAAGCTATAAAAAGCACAAAGAGTAAAATTAAATTAGAACGGAATAAAAGTAATCAATTCTTATTAGATATTCCATACCCAAGATCACAAATCTTCAAGGCTATTTAAAAAATAATTGCTACATTATTGAGAGGCCTTGGCTTTGAAACACATAGTAAAAAGAACTTGGCTTTGAAATCTTTCTCTGCTACAAGACATTGCTGGGCGTTTAGCTCAAATTCTAAGATTAAAAAAAAAAAACCATGAAAATGCTGATTCAACATTATAAGGACAATGATTTCCTCTAGCCTTTATTGCATGCCTAAGCACTTACAATTTTTAAAGTGTAGCCGTTTTATGAATGAAACCAGAGGATATAATTTCAACTATGCAATCAAGTCATTTTATTATATGACATACTTATATCAAGTGAATTTTCTTCTGGTACTAAGCAAACATAAATAACTGTAAATGTCAATGAGCTCATTGAGAAAGCAGGATTTAAAGTAATGAAGTAATCCTTGATTATAGTATTGATTACAAACAAAAATTGGTAATGTATGTTTGCAAGTGGGATTTATTTCAGAATATCTATATTTTGCCCTCAGATATATCAAGCTCTGGCTTTTACATGAACCCTTTAAAGAGCTCTAATTCATATAATCACTATCTAACTTATCATTTCAGGTTTTTAATTTCCATCTGAGAAGTCAGGAGTTTAGATATTCACTGCTCATGCACCTTCTCATGTATCTAATCAGTTCACGGGGTATGTTTCCTTTTGAGCCTTTTGAGCTCAAAGCTAGGTGAATAGGTGACTTAAATAGTAACCCTATTGATTTTGAAAACTGCTAAAAGCTATAATAAATGCATCTGACCTCAGAGGAATATACACTGCATGCAAAAAAAAATAAGTATATCATATTTTTTAACTTTATTAAAATCTAAATAGAGAACTCTCTAGAAACTCACATAGATGCCTACCTGTATAACCAGCATTTATACCAGTTGTATGGGTAGGAAGATAGTGGAAAGGAACTCACAAATATCTCAATCAAAGAACTGACAAACATTTGTTGACTATCTTTACTTCTCAATTATGTTTAGAACATTTATTTGTCACTAATGTGCACCAAGGACTATTCTAAGTGTTTTAACTTGATCTTTATGAGATGCGTACTGTGGTTATCAGTCCATTTTACAGTTTTATATCCTCAAAGGGATACCTTGCTTGGTCTTAATTCCTCTTAGAAGAGTACAGCAAGACTATCAAGTATGGCTATATGGGCCTACTGGAACCTTAGAAGCCAAGTTGGGGGAGGGAGGAAAAATAAAAGCCAATGGTCATTTAAAGAACAAAATGTCTTTTTGTTCTTTAAGACCCTGAAGAAGAGCTGAGAGTTAATACACAGGCAAAAGCCATGTCCAACAGGCAAAAACTCAGGATAGTGGTTGAAAAAATTAATCAGAAGACAGAAGAAATTATAATAAGAGTTTCAGTGATTCAGAGAAAGGCAAGAGGATCTAGGCCAACTTTCTAAGACAATCCCACAATCTTTCTGTAAGGTATGTAGATAAGCTGGTCTGATTAAAAGCCCAGCGGGAACATACAATGTCTCAACCCTCAGTCAAGATGGTTGACTTGTATGTTTGCTTAAAGCATGTTATTATAGTATTTTATAACTGAAGTATAATTCTCACTGTCAGCTCTGCCTTTGTCATCTAGGTATCGAGAGCAATCATGGGGTAAGATGGAAAGGGGTAGAATTTGGGTACCATACAGAACTGGGTTCAAGAGTTGGCTTTTACCGTTTGTTGTTTGAATAATATTGAACAATTTCTTGACTACTTAACACTTCAGTTTTCTCACCTATAAAGTCAGTGATGATGAGTCTTAATGAGATTACTGTTGCAAAAAGTCTACACCCAATCATCCTATTAACTACTCAATAAACAACATAGTTACACTCAGCAGGCCTTTGCTCAAAAGCCCAAGTAAATGTCCTGCCACATTAAAAGAAACTGCTATTAAAAATAAACATAAACACACTTTAACTGAATGTATGTCCATGTTGGGTTTATTATTCCACAATTAATTGCCCATCAATAAAAAAATGGTAGGGAAAAAAAACAAATATATTAGTGATATTTAAAGAATCCAAAGGTTCCAGGGGAGAAATGAAGTAATAAACAGTAAGGAGCTAAGCGGAAAGGCAGAATCTAATTGTAAAATTTCCATGTGAATTGTTTTGTAGTTGCTTTAGGGAAAGAAGAGCTAATGACTTGTCAACCTGAAACCATAAAAGCTCTTCTGCGAATATCACTATTCAAATATCAGTTAACGCTCAAAGGCTAAACAAGACAGTAGATACGGCATTACAAGTTTTCTGTCAAAAACACTGTATTTATAGATGAAATTGGCCTCGCTACAAAGAGAAAATTGAATTTTAAAAAGTTAATGAGAAACTTTTTATTGAATTGAACAACATGCATTGTATTACAAGAGCATAATACTTCCATGCCTGTTTCTGTGGCATTTACACAGTTCAATAATACTACCTAAAATTAATTAACAAATTAAAACATTAAATATCATTATAACCATATATTTTATAATTATTTCAATTTTATATTACTAATATACTTCAGAATAAGTAATTAGTTATAACTTTTATGTAATTTGTAGATTTGGATGTGCTTTACTGATTAAATTAACTACTGCTATCATTTTCATGGGGCCATCAAACATTTTAAAAATCAGAAAAAATATTAGCTTTATTTTATTTTAAAATAATTTCAATTTAGAGAAAAATTGAAAGAATGGTATCAAGAATATTCTTAAAATAACCATTTGAGAATACAATTTTAACATGCTTCATTACTCCTTAATATTTTATTTGAATCTCCTATTAAAAACAGGATATTTCATATATAACTACAATACAATCATAGAAATCAGGAAATTTTCACTTATGTGATATTTTCATCTATTCCACAGACCCCACTGAAATTTCATCAATTGCACCAACAAGATACTCAAATGGCAAAAACACATCCGGTTCAAAAAATATACTTTATTTAGTTTTCATGTCTCTTTTATCTCCTTCATTCTAGAAGCACTTTAGTCTTTCCTCAATTTTCATAACATTGGCAATTTTGAAATTATAGGCTGGTTTTTTTTTTTTTTTTAGAATATTCCTCAATCAAATTTACAAGAAAAAAACAAACAACCCCATCAAAAAGTGGGCAAAAGATATGAACAGACATTTCTCAAGACATTCATACAGCCAACAGACACATGAAAAAATGCTCATCATCACTCACCATCAGAGAAATGCAAATCTAAACCACAATGAGATACCATCTCACACCAGTTAGAATGGCAATCATTAAAAAGTCAGGAAACAACAGGTGCTGGAGAGGATGTGGAGAAATAGGAACACTTTTACACTGTTGGTGGGACTGTAAACTAGTTCAACCATTGTGGAAAACAGTGTGGTGATTCCTCAAGGATCTAGAACTAGAAATACCATTCACCCCAGCCATCCCATTACTGGGGATATACCCAAAGGATTATAAGTCATGCTGCTATAAAGACACATGCACACATACGTTTATTGCGGCACTATTCACAATAGCAAAGACTTGGAATCAACCCAAATGTCCATCAGTGACAGACTGGATTAAGAAAATGTGGCACATATACACCATGGAATACTATGCAGCTATAAAAAAGGATGAGTTCATGTCCTTTGTAGGGACATGGATGCAGCTGGAAACCATCATTCTTAGCAAACTATCACAAGAAGAGAAAACCAAACACCGCATGTTCTCACTCATAGGTGGGAATTGAACAATGAGATCACTTGTACACAGGAAGGGGAACATCATACACTGCATCCTATTGTAGGGGGGGCAGGGAGAAAGAGTATTAGGAGATACACCTAATGTAAATGACAAGTTAATGAGTGCAGCACACCAACATGGCACATGTATACGTATGTAACAAACCTGCACGTTGTGCACATGTACCCTAGAACTTAAAGTATAATAATAATAAAAAAAAAGAATATTCATCAAATTGTATTTGCTTGATATTTTAGATTCAGGTTTTTCATTTTAACAGACTTATGACATAAGTGACGTGTTTTCATGGCTTAATTTTCCTCTATTTACTGAGTTTGCATTTAGAAAACATGTTTCAGAATCCCTTTTTAATAACTTCAGCTCCTGGACACAGCAAGAACCTAAATTATTTACAAAACAACAAAAAAAATCCTAGATAATGAAAATAATGTTTAACACCTAATGTTTTCCCATCATTTGCCCAGAAACTGTTTTCATTTTTGAACACGCAAAGATGTTGTTAATACACGTATATCACAGTGACTAGTCTCTAACAGGTTAAAATATTGATAAAATTATCTTGCACGTTAATGAAAAGGAAGTACAAGAGTTGATACAAATCATTCCAATATAAGCCTTTATGTGTGGAAGGCACGATGTTTTAATAAAGAAAAGTAGTTCTCATGAAACCATCTTCAAGTAGAAGAAAAATTTATTTTGCACTCTCTGGTATTCCAAACAACATACATGATGGCACTTTTCCATTTACTTGAATAATAGCTTTTAAAACCTTCACAAATCCCCTAGTTTGTATTTCCTACACAAAGTGTCTCAATAAAAGGCAGAAGCTATGTTAAATAACATGATGGATATCAGCCCTGCCCTGTGTTTCTCACAGGCCCCCATTCCAAAGATGTCTAGAGATTTCTCTAAACAGTAGGGATAATGGAGATCCCAGCTCTGATTGAAAACATATTGAGGCATAATGGACTACTAGGACACCTATCATGGGTGACACTGGTGAAAAATCCTGCAGCAAGCACTTGTTTCCCTGGGGAGTCATCATTGCTTGTGCCGGGGCTGGTCATCTCACTACAATACGTTCCTTCACAGGACTGCGCTGCTTGGAAGAACCAAGCTGCCATATGGCATATTAAAGATCTCGCCTAATAAATCTAGTTAAGCAGGCCATTCCTTCAAGCTGCTTTTTAAAATATATGTGTATAATACAGTTTATTGGTTGTTACCAACATCTGGGCTAGAGACTGAGGACAGTTCGTATCCCACATTGAGGATGCTGGTTCACTATTATCTGCATCATTGACTTTGAATGTTAGAAAGTGTATTTTCCTGCTGGTGCATGACTGTCTTTATGGATCCTGTAGAAATACAATGGACAACGAAATGCAGTGCTGACAAAAAGGCACAGGGCGTCTAACTCCCTTGTATTGCAATTTTGTGCATGATTATATAGCTAGAAAAAGATATATATATATATATATATATATATATACATGTTGTGAAATCAGAGTTGAAGATGAGGTAAGTATGTTTTCTAAAATGGATTGTTAAAGCATAATCTATTTAGCTCAATGGTACAAGGCTTTCCTTTGTGGTTGTCTAATAAGAACAGTGATAATGTGGTACATTTCAAAATTATTTCAGAAAATGTAAGTTTATTAATTTTAAATGCTTTCTCAGATAACTTCTGTCACTGCTAAGGAAAGAACAACACAACAGTGATTAGTACGAGGCACCCCACACTGTGCAAAATGAAAAGTACTGAACCTTTCACAGAGATGGCATTATGACACAGAAAGAACGGGAATACCATGTTATTGCTATCACAGAAAAAAAAACTGTCATCTGAGACACATGATATTCCATGATGTTTCTGCAACTACGGAGAGAGAAAATTGCCAAGGAAAGGAGGACGTGGATTTGCTGATTACATTCATGTAGATTTATCCAACACTCTATTGTTGTCTTGGGGGTAGACTTTGAGAAATGAGTAAAATAATCTCTTTGTTAATCTTTTTTTCCTTTTGAGACAGTCTTGTTCTGTCACCCGGGCAGGCTGGAATGCAGTAACCCAATCTTGGCTCACTGCAACCTCAGCCTCTCGGTTCAAGCGATTCTCCTGCCTCAGTCCTGAGTAGCTGGAACTACAGGTGCGTGCCACCCCACCCAGCTAATTCTTTGTAATTTTTTTTTTCTTTTTTAGTAGACAGGGTTTCACCATGTTGGCCAGTCTGGTCTTGAACTCCTAACCTCAGGTGATCTGCCCGCCTTGGCCTCCCAAAATGCTGGGATTACAGGCGTAAGCTACCGCCCCCCCATCCTGTCATTCATTTTTAAGTAAAGGATTTCTTTCTTATAAGTACCATTGTATTTTTTTCTACATACTATCACCTTGATATTAAATAAAATCAGAAGCACTACAATTGATAAGTACCAGTGTCTTGGTCCACTTTCTGTTGCTTCTAACAGAATACCTGTCGGAGGCTGAGAAGTCCAAGGCTAAGGTGCCACATCCAGTAAGAGCCTTCTTCCTAGAAAGGACACTGCAGAGTCCCAAGGGGAGATAGGGCATCCCATGACTAGGAGGCTGAGCATACTAGCTAAGCCTCTCTTCCTCTTCTTAAAAAGCTACCAGTTGCACTCCCCCAAGAGTCCCTTAATCCATTAACCCCTTAATCCAAATCCCCTCCTGCAGGCAGAACACTCATGATCCAGTCACCTCTTAAAGGTACAACCTCTCAATGCTGTCACATTGGGGATTACCTTTCAACATAAATTTTGCTGGGGAAGGGGACATTGAAACCATAGCAACCAGTTTTATAAATTTTTGGTTGGTTCTCATTTTTGTAACTTGATTTAATGTCATGTGTGAGTCATTATCATCTTCATCTCATAATTTAGACATTTATTATAATGTTTTTTTATGGATTTCAAAAGACCCATCTGGTTGGCTTTTGCTGTATTATGAAAATACCAACCAGCATTGGAGTATAAGTGTGTGTATCTATATCTATATAGACATAGATAGATAGGTAGATATAGATATATAGATTCCTATATTAGAAGCCAAATCTCTTCAGAAATCACAAGTCTTTGAATGATGGCCTTGAAGAATTTAGAGCCACGTCTTCAGGGCAACCAAGATATATTCACACACAATAAAGTCTGCCACCAAATGGACTAGTGTGTACAGTCCTAAATACGAGGCTTTGGTTAGATAGTTTTTCAGTATCTTGGAAAAGACAGAAGTGAAGTTAAGAAGA
Organism: Piliocolobus tephrosceles; assembly: GCF_002776525.5. NCBI lineage: Eukaryota > Metazoa > Chordata > Mammalia > Primates > Cercopithecidae > Piliocolobus > Piliocolobus tephrosceles. The sequence continues at coordinate 23,032,587 of NC_045455.1, read as the reverse complement.
AAGAACTGAGGTACTTGGAGGGATTATGAAAATATGGAGGTATGGAAATGAATTCGGGGTAAGAACTGACTCTGTTTAACATTTAAAACCATCTGTTACTAAATAAATGTCTCCAATGCCAAAAGTCAGTCAATCCAGTAAACTAGCAAACCATGCATGGTATTACTGATTCCTCTACCTACATAAAAGGTTAAATCGCTTTAACCACCAGGTGGCAATGACTCACCACCTTTTTGGATGTACACATTTTTTACATTATGCATTCATTCAGAGAAGATCCTTTGACAACCAGTGAGATCCGAGGCACTAATTTGTCATAACAGAATGAGTGCTGCTCTGTTAAGCAATGACTACTATGGCTACATACTGGATTAAGATGATGAGAATCACAGTTTCCTTCTGGGCCAGTGTAGAAATGCCCCAAAGTTTGAGTTAACTGTAGCATTCAATGAGATGAAAGAATGTGTCTAACTTCTCTCTTCACTACAAATATTCCAGGGGAAATTACTGGAAATCCTCATACCTATATCACTCTCACTCACCTATTGACTCACACCATGCATGAATCCAGAATTGTGAATTTTAGCTTAGCTTTTGGAAACATTAAGAACAAGGAACCTTCAGAAGAAGTAGAAAATAATATTCTAAGAAGATAATAAACAAATAAAAATCATTCCCAGGAAGCAACATGGGGTAAAGATCAAGTACATTTAGCTGGGGTTGGAATCTGGCTTCTCCACTTACAATCAGTACCATCTTGATTAAGGTACTAAAATCTCTGGGCCAGGTGCCACAGCTCACATCTATAATCCTACCACTTTGGGAGGCCAAGGAGGGAAGATTGCTTGAGACCAGCAGTCCATGACCAGCCTGGGCAACATAGCGAGAACAAAAAACAAAAAAATATTAACTGGGTGTGGTGATGCGTGCCTGTAGTCCTAGCTACTTGGGAAGCTGAGGCAGGAGGATTACTTGAGCCCGGGAGTTTGAGGCTGGAGTGAGCTATAAGTACACCATTGCATTCCAGCCCAGATGACAGAGCGAGACCCTGTCTCAAAAATAAAAATAAAAATAGGAATTTCTAGCCAGAGCAATCCTGCAAGGGAAAGAAAGAAAAGGCATCCAAATAGGAAAAGAGGAAGTCAAACACTCTCTCTTTGCTGATATGATTCTGTATCTAGAAAACCCTAAAGAATCTTCTAAAAGACTCCTAAACCTGATAAACAACCTCAGTAAAGTTTCAGGATTCAAAATTATTGTTCAAAAATCAGTAACATATCTATACACCAATAATGTTCAAGCAGAGAGCCAAATTAAGAATGCAATTCCAGTAGCAATAGCCACACACATACAAAAAAAAATCTAGGACTACATCTAACCAAAGAGGTGAAAGATCCCAACAAGGAAAACTACAAAATACGATTAAAAGAAATCAGAGATTCCACAGACAAATGGAAACATATTCATCTTCTTGGATTGGAACAATCAATATCATTAAAATGATCATACTGCCCAAAGCAATCTACAGATTCAACACTCTTCCTATCAAACTATCAATGTCATTTTTCACAAAAACAGAAAAAAAAAATTCTAAACTTCACAGGGAACCCAAAAAAAAAGAAAAGCCAAACAGCCAAAGAAATTCTAAACAAAAAGAACAAATCCAGAGGCATATTTCCCGACTTCAAACTATAAAGTTATAGCAATCAAAACAGCATGATACTTGTACAAACACAGACATATAGACCAATGGAACAGAACAGAGAACCCAGGAAACATACCTACAGCCATCTGATCTTCAACAATGTCAACAAAATAAGCAATGAAGAAAGGACTCCCTATTCAATAAATGGTACCGGTATAGCTGACTAGCCATATGCAGAAGCATAACACTCAACTCCCACCTTTCATGATATGCAAAAATTAACTCAAAATAGCTTAAAGATGTAAATCTAAGACCTCAAACTGTAAGAATCCTGGGAGAAAACCTAGAAAACACCATTCTAGACACTGACCTTAGGAAAGAGTGTATGACTAAGCCCTCAAAGCAATTGCAACAAACAAAAATTGACAAGTGGGACCTAATTAAACTAAATAGCTCCTGCACACAAAAGAAATTATCAACAGAGTAAACAGACAACCTAGAAAATGTAAGAAAATATTTACAAACTATGCATCTGACAAATTTCCAATATCCAAAATTTACAAGGAATTTAATTCAACAAGCAAAAAACAATCCCATCCAAAGGTTAGCAAAAGACCTGAAGAGACAATTCTCAAAAACAGACAGCAGCCAACAAACATATGAGAAATGCTCAACATCACTAATTATCTGTGAAACGCAAATCAAAACCACAATGAGACAGCATCTCACGCCAGTCAGATGGCTGTTATTAAAAAGTCAAAAAACAACAGATGCTGGCAAGGCTGCAAAGAAAAGGGAATGTTTACATTCCCACTGCTGGTGAGAATGTAAGTTAGTTCAGCCACTGTGGAAAGCAGTTTGGAGATTTCTCAAAGAAATAAAAATAGAACTACCACTCTATCCAGCAATCCCATTAATGGGCATATATTCAAAAGAAAATAAATCATTCTACCAAAAAGACACATGCACTCATATGTTCATTACAGCACTATTCACAATAGTAACAACATAGATTCAACCTAAATGCCCATCAGTGATGGATTAGATAAAGAAACTGTGGTACAAATACACAGTGGAATACTATGCAGCCATAATAAAAGAACGAAATAATGTCCCTTGTAGCAAAATGGGTGCATCTAGAGGCTGTTACCCTAAGCAAATTAATGCAGGAACAGAAAACTGAATACCACATGTTCTCACTTATAAATGGAAGGTAAACACTGGGTACTCATTAACAAAAACATGGAGACAATAGACACAGAACTACTAGACAGGGAAGGGAGGAAGGGAGCAAGCATTGAAATACTAACTATTGGGTACTATGCTCATATCTGAGTGACAGGATTATTCATACCCCAAACCTCAGCATAACACAATACCCCATGTAACAAACCTGCCTATGTACCCCCAAATCTAAAATAAAGTTGAAATTATAAATAAAATAAAAATTAAATTAAAAAATAAAGTATCTCTATTTCAGTTTCTTCATCTGCCAAATGGGGTCATTATGGGAAACAAATCAACTAGTAAATGCAAATCACTTTGAACTGAAATATATTTATATGCTTATAAAAACAAACAAAAACAAAAGTCTCAGTTTATTATACCTACTATCCCTGCACTTACTTCCCAAAGGCCTTATCTTGTCGATCATGTTATAAACAGAATTGCTTTAAAAGACCAAAGGTTCTTTCTCTGTAAAAGTGCTTCCATTGAGTCACTATGGTACTAATTGTGGAAATATACCTTGAAGCTGAAAAAACAGAAGACTGCTACATCAAGCTTTTAAACCCCTACTAAAAATAGAAACTTAAGGGGGGTTACTGACTCAGCTAAACTTTGAAAGCTGATTTAAACAAAGACAGCCCCACCTTTGTTCACCACTTTCTATAGCAAGCAGTTGTTTAAATGAAGTTTTAAACAAAATTGCTGAAAAATGCAAACTTGTAGCATGACTGACAGTAAATAACCTCCCACCAACGTGACTGTTCCTGTTCCTCAGTAGCTTTATTGGCCACTTTATTTCCCCTTATTATGAAACATTGTAGTGCGGCTGCCACCCTGTAGAGATAGCTGGTAAACATTTTATGAGACAGGCGAAGCTTTTAGAATTCCTTTTGAGCTTTGTTAAATTGAACGTGTGAAAATAAAGTTGTCCAGGGTGAAGGAGGGAAAGCATTTTTTAGTCTGGTTGGAAAGATGAAATCATGCTGGGTAGCTGGAGCTGGCAGCCCTGATTTAGTCATTGCCAAGCCCATCAACATCATTCATTCTGATTGATTAAGGAAAACATTCGGTTTATTTTCATAGAGAGATACAGCTACATCTGGTGAGCTCTTGTATCCTATTTCAATTCATATGGGGTTTTTTATTATTATTTTTCAGAATGAAGACTCTACAACAAATAAGAAGTGATAAATAACTCAGTAGTTTGTTTTGTTTTGTTTTATATCTTGCATTAGCAGAAGAAAATAAAATAACATGAAGAAAATGAAAGCTATCATGCCTTCATCTTTCAAGCGTTGTGTAAAGAGCCAACAGTTTAGTTGATTTTGTACAACAGTCTGTTATCAGATTAATGAGACACACACAGCTCTGTCAAACTGTTCACAGGGTATTGGAGAAGTATGTATATGTTTTCAATCTTTGGCTTTCCTTAGATAAAACCCATTCTATCAAAAATGTTATCCTTTTGAGAGCTGAATTCTTCATCATTAATCAATTATCCTTAGTTGTTACCCAGTGCAACTCTGAACTAGAAAAGAACAGGCGATATTTTTCCAAGAAAAAAGGAAAAGAGCTCTTTCTCCATCTTTGCCTTTCCAAAACTTTCATGCGTGCCCCTCATTTTTCAAAGATAACTCATGTGAAATGTTGAGTTGGGAGAGACTTCTGGGAAAAGGCTAGTTCTAGAAACTACCTAATTGGAATGTCTTATAGCTAATAATGATTTCACATTTCTTTATTGAAGTGGCAACTCCTTATAACTTAGCAGGGTTCATAAATGACATCCCCTCCAACCCGCCACAAACCCAGAAAATTTATACTTGTAAAAAAGCACCTGTGTCATTTACCGTCATCTCTTTCGGCATACAATAAAGTTATAGGAAAGGTTTTTCCTATAACATTTCTTAACAGTCATATAGTAGCTCATTTAGAAAGAGGCTAACCAAACTGTTCATGACATAACGGACAAGACCTTAAAATGCCTCATATTGAACATCTATGCTTGAACTGTAAGAAGTTAAAGCTCTAGAATTATCTCTGCATCCAAATAAAATTTAAATTAATATATGTTTTATGAAAATGTAATGAATTGGAAGTTGCCAATGATTTGAGGGAAGGCTATTTTTTTTTTTTTTTTCTGATCTTTCAAAGACATTTTCCCTTACTGTTATACTCAAAGAAACATATAGTCCACAGGAAATCTTCATATGAATTAGCAAAGAACCCTAGCTGGGCAGCTGCACCTTTACGGTTTGACAGGCAGCCAGTAATAATTCAGAAATCACCCACTTTTCCAGGACGACGCAGCCTCCACAAGGAAACATAGTTTGGAGAGCAGAGCACCGATCTTGTGTCATCACCTCAATTGTTTGCCTATTTTAGGGAATAACCTGTGCAATGCTCAAACGACACGTTTTTTAACTTTATAATCAAGTCCTCATCTTCTTGTTCTTTCATCTACTAATTGAAGATGACTGAAATGGCAAAAATGACTTCAATAAGACGACCTTAAAAGGGGGTGGGGGCAGTCTTTGAAGGTTCCCTGTGTTGATTTCTTTAGAAAATAACTTTGCAAAGAGTTAAATAATGTCACTGTTACGTAAGTCACATTGGATCCTTCAAGCCAGCAAATCAGTTAGTTAATTCTAATAATGGTTTAATTGCGTTTATTCAATTCATGGAATCAGAGTCAAGATTTTGGAAGCTCACTTTGCCAAAGGTGAAACATCTAACATTGTAAATGTTACATTGTAAAATTATTTTATATGTTCAACATTAAGAAGAAATGACTTGCTTTATGGTGATAATACAAACACGAATTTTGGCAGAGCTCAGTGGTAAGTGCCATGATGCAAACAATACTCTTACTAAATTAAGAAAGCCTATAGAACAGAAAGGTTATTGGAGTCGGTTGCAGTGGACATATATTTCATAATTGCATCCAAAATCCTGATAGTCTTCAAATTGGAATAGAAGTGCAGTTGTAAAAATTTACATGCATAAACACAAAAACACAGACTAGCTGAACTACAATTTTTGAGATGGAGTTGACATTGAATTTAAAAAATACTTCAGCATGGTAATAGATTTTCTGTTTTATCTACCTGTATTCAATAGAATGTTAGAAAGTTTGAACTTCTGAAGAAATACTTTATAAATGAAGCTTAGTGTCCTACAATTGTGTTGAGTTTCTTGTGTGAATGAGTCCTTTAAATTTTGTTCTCATTTTTTCCAAAATCAGTTGGAAATACTTAATCTAATTATTAAACAAAAGGAGTCTTCCCTAAAGTCTACGTTTTTAATATATTATCTTATGGGAATAATATTTTATTAGAAAGCTTATTCAGAATTATATAAACGTATATTTATTACACAAATTCAAACAGGAGATTCCCCATTTTTGCAACATCTAAAACTGGTGAATACAAATAATAATTAGAGGCATTTTATTTGATAAGTTTTATCTTGAAAATATTTCTCAAATGAATTTTATGACCCATTAAATACAACTTTTAAAAAAAATTTTAATTAAAGATTACTTTACAAAATATATTCTGAAGAAAAATACCACTGACCTGGTATTAGACACATGGCAAGTGAATCAAATATGTGAATATATACACAGAATAATTATTTTATGTAATTACTTAATGACAATGTAAACATCACAAGAGTTTTATATTTGTTTTTACTTCTTAATTGTTTTCTGAGGGTTTTTTTTTTTTTTTTTTTTCCGCTGTGATGTGCATGATTATATATTTAGACTTTTAGGAAAAATATTTTTCAAAGTGTTTTTTGAATTGAACTATATTATAGGGTCACCAATATAGTAAAAGCCTATTTATATGTCAATACATAAATACTACAAAAATTTTGTGGCTTAATTTTTCTTAGCATTCCTTTTTTTCTCTATAAAACAATGTTCTATGGGTTCACATTAAATTACATTTTACCTAAAAAGAATAGTCATATTTTGAATGTGTGATGAACAGTGACATGCTCTCTGTCTCTGAATTCATTTTCAATAATTGACCAAAATGTATTATCCCAAAGGTCTGTAGTAGAGACTGTATTTCAGAATCATACCCAAGATGGTAGAAATTCATGAAGCAAGTGAAGGAGGATGAAGGTGGGACACAGACACACAAGTGAATTGCTAATTACTCTAATTGGTTGCCATCTGTCAGATGTTACCATTTTCAAGCTACCAATATTGATGTCATGTTATTTCAGATTGGTATTTAATGAATCCATGAAGTGTTTCCATATGTGCTTTCGTCCCTAAAGAGTGATGATGATGTTGGCTCCATGTACCGCACTTATAACTTAGATTTTTCCACTGTGCTCTAATAGAATTACTTTAGCAGTCTGGAAACACCCACTGTTGCATGGGGGAAAAAAAAAGTGGTTCAATAGATATGACTTTGGTGTCTAGATTTTAAAGAGGTCATACTACTTTACTATCAATTTACAAAGAGGTTCTAATTAAAAGAAAATCTGATTTTTCCAGAGCATCAACACCAATCATTTCAGAGGAAGTTCTATTTGCCAAAACACTACACATATTAGTTTCCATAAAAGAGAGAAATTACATCATAAATGAAACAGAATATAATTGATAAAGATGTTCATTGAGAAAAGATATTCATAAGAATTCTTTTTTCTCATGGGATTATTTTTTTCTTCCCAGTTTCATTAGATATTTACCTATGTAGAAATAACTGAAAGTTACTTGATAGGAAAAATAGTATCTCAAGCAGGAATCTTTTATATCTAGGCCAACATGCATGTAAAATATCACAGAAAAAAATTTTAAGTACATTCAATTAAATGCATCTAATCTGTATTGAATTTAGAAGGGACTCCCCTTGACATTAAAAAGGCAATGTTTAAATTCCTATCACTTATGGACACCTACTGTCAAATCTTTATTTAAAAGGAATTATTTGTGTAATAAAATCATAAAAATAACTGGCAAACAAAAGAGCTAGAAATAAATAAATATACCAGACTACTACCTGTTTTAAAGATAATGTTTACAAAAATTAATAGACTATACCAGTTTCTGGCCAGACATGTGAAAAGCCTGGAAGTCCTCACTCCCATCCTCACAGTTTTGTTTCAAGTGGAATGAACCAAAACACAACAATTTTTAGATACATCAGAATACTGAGGTCACAAAGCAAACTTCTGACCCAAATTTGGAGATATGGGCAAATATAGAGAATCACATTTTACTTGGAGCAGAAGCTTTGCTGGATGAGCAACTGGGAAGATTAATTTCAGTTGACTAATGGTTGGCAACTGAACATGGACTAGCTTGAGAGAGAAAAATTTCTGGGGACCCAGTCTTAGGGAAGTACCCATATTTCCATGAGGTTCCATGAGAACCCCACCAGTCTCTCACTGTAAGGAGAAAAGTCCCCTAATTCTTTTGTTAGGGGGAGGTTAAAAAGTAACCATGGTGTTATATGCCCAGAGCTTTGTCTTACACTTAAAAAAGGCCTTTCCTCAAGGAAAACTATTTTACCAGAGCTTAACCCATTTGGGTTTTTCCATACCCAAATTGACCTCAGGAAAGAAAATACCCAAACTCTAGTCCCATCTAGTCTTTGAAGTGAAAGAAGGAAAGCGTCCAACTCCAGCCCCTTCTAGCCTTTCTGCCTCATCCAAGGGAGTGAAGGTAGGAGCTGAGAAGCATTTGAGAAGGTCGTATCCCAGGCACCCAGCCTCACTAAAACATTGTAACCCAATCAGAGGATTATAAAACACTTCCTGCTTTCCATGACTTAGCACCACACCAGTGGGGCTACTGAATAATAACAAGATTACAGCTGAAAGGGCTGAAAGCATAAGACACTATTTAAGAAGGAATCTCTAGGGAAAGCCAAAGCTAGCAATGGAGATAAAAACCAAGAATTCTAGAGGAAACTTTAGCCTCTGACAGTACAGTTACAGCCAAGAGTAAACAGACCCATACTCCTAGCTAAATAACATAAAGCTTCAAAACAAAGGCCTATTTACTTACACACCTTATTCTACACATCATATCCAGGTTTCAATAACAAAAACTTGTGAGGCATGCCAAAAGGCCAAAAGCACAAACGTGAAGAGGAAAAGCAAGGATCAGAAAAACTCTCAGATATGGAAGAGACTATTACCACTGATAATTTAAAATAACTGTGAATAATATGGTAAGGCCTCTAATGAAAAAAGTGAACAACATTCAACAACAGTTGGGTAATGTAAGCAGAGCAATTAAAAAAAAAACACTAAGGAAAAAATTGCTAGAAATCAAAAACACTATAACAGAAATGAAGAATGTATTTGAAGGGTTCATTAGCAGAATAAACATGACTAAAGAAAGAATCATAGAGCTTGAAAATTTGTCAACAGCAACTTCCCACTGAAAAATAAAGAGAAAAAAATTTAAAAAAAATAGTAGCTATCTAAAAAACTGTAGGACTACTACAAAAGGTGTAACATGGAGATACCAGAAGGAGGGGAATGAGGGAAAGGAGTGAAGAATAATTTATAATAATGACTGAGAATTTTCCAAAATTAATTACATATACCAAATGACAGACCCTAAAAATCACAAACACCAAAGAGGAAAACAAAAAAATTACACCTATGTTTACCATGTTCAAACTATAGAAAATCAAAGACAAAGCAAAATTTTAAGAGAAACCAGAGAAAAAAATGCATCTTATTGGGAGAAGAACAAAGATAAGAATTATACTGGACGTCTCTTCAGAAACCATGCAAGCTAGAAGAGAGTGGAATGAAATATTTACAGTGTTGAAGGAAAAAAAGCAACTAGCCTAAAAATGTGCACCCAGAAAAATTATTCTTCAAAAATGAAACAGTAAAAATGATCTCAAATGAAAATTTACAGAATTTGTCACCAGCAAACTTATCCAGCAAGAAATGTTTAAAATTCTTTAGAAAGAAGGAAAGTGATATAGTTCAGAAAAAAAGCATTATTAAATAAATAGATGAAGGTAAAATACTTTTTATATTTTTATCATTCTTAATTGATCGGACTTTTTATTTCTTTTGAGATGGAGGCTCACTCTGTTGCCCAGGCTGGAGTGTAGTGGAGCAATCTTGGCTCACTACAACGTCTGCCTCCCAGGTTCAAGCGATCTCCTGCCTCAGCCTCCGGAGTAGCTGGGATTACAGGTGTGCAACACCATGCCTGGTTAATTTTTCCATTTTTCAGTAGAGACAGGTTTGCACCGTGTTGATCAGGCTGATCTAACATTTGACGGTTTGTTCAAAATAATAATATCTACAATGTACTGAGTGATTACAGATTATATATAAGTGAATAATGTTTATAAAAGGATAGACAAAAAGACTGAAAGGTAATATTTCCAAATATGTTGCCTCTAGATGGTGCAACTCTATTTCTGTTCTATACTCTGCATTAAAAAAAGCATGGTACTTTTATAAGAAAAAGATGTAATAATTAGTATCTTAAATCACTAGATTAATTCAGAAATAACTGTAGGTGACACAACAAACGGATTTAATTCTTTACATCATATTCTGAAATATTTTTACAATACCATATGTGATTAATATTAATTCACAAAGAATTATATCTTTGTGAAATTTTATCATAGGTTTTCCCACAATTATGTTAAAAGATAGCCAGCAAATCAAACCTTTAATAATCATCTTTAAACATATGAAAGGATGCTCGTCCCCACTCATAATTTTGAAAAAACCAAAGAAACTATCAATAACCACTTCTCATTCATCGGATTGGTAAATTCTAAATGACAATAAACTGGGTTGATAAGGCCATTAGAAAGCATGTATTCTCACATATTAACAGTGGAAATACAAAATAATTCCACTATTGAGAAGAATTTGGCAACATCTAACAGTACTACCTATGAATGTACCCTCTGATCCAGCAATTCTACTTACAGGAATCTATCCTGATGGCATATTCTATAAATGCAAAATGACACTGAAAAAAAGATTATTTATTGCAGCATTATCTGTAACATTCAAAAGTTAGAAGCAAATATTGATAAGAAGACTGACGAAACAATTTTGGAAAATCAAAGCAAAATAGCAAAAAATAAATAAAGGAAGTGGGAGATCTCTTTACTGGTATGAAAAATTTTCAGGAAAATTGTCAAGTAAAAATAGCAAGATGCAGAACAATAGAAATTACATGATCTGTTCAGCAATAAAAAAGAACACACACTGATGGTATAGAGATGCTTGCAACAACAACTACAGAAGAACCCTAAAGACAATCTGGAAATTAATAAATAATGGTTACACACAGCACATGGTTGAAAGGGAAAAGAGTGTGAAGACACAGATAAAGATAAACTTCTGACTGTGCCATTTTATATAGCTCTGATTTGGGGACTCTGCTGATACTTTACATATTAAAATTTTAAAATTCTATCGAAATGAACCAAAAAAATGTACCCCAACATTGAAACCAAAATAAAACAAGCAAATCTAACTATGTATCAAACTGGTAACAAACCACCACAGAATAACAAAAATTTAATTGATACTATTAATTGTTGATCCTTAGAATATACTCCAAGGTAATAAAGAACAATAAGAAAATCTGAAACTCCATTTGGCAATTAATTGATAACTATAATACTGGATTATTTGCAAACTATGTATTTTTAATATATCCATATAAAATGTGCATACACATACACACACTATATATATTCACATATATATGTGAAAAAGAAGTAATTTGAATATTATTAAAATTAGATTTTCAATGTAGAACAAATATATTCAAGAATAAAACTAATAAAGTTTGAATGAACCTCTGATATGTTAAAATGGGAATACAAACATCAGAATGATGTGTTTTCCCCACTGAAAAGGCCTGACAGTCATAGCATTCCCTAGGATGCTGGTCCAAGATAATGAGGTAACCAAACTGAGGCCACATGAAGGAGGACACAAAAGATGTCGAGATTGGTTTACTATTGGTGATCCTGCTACAAGCCAAGCCCTGGGCACTTTTCTAAGGAAATGCTGGAGCCTCCAGGGGCCTCTTCATAGTCCAAAACTGAGGAAGGGTCAGTGTCTCTCTATTGATGGGCATGTAAATATTTCACCCTCTCCTTTTCTGCCAGATATGCATAAATTCCAGGTGGCAAAATATATTTCTTAACAGCCATATGATGTATAGAGGTTCATAGAGGAAATATAATCATACAAAGGGATCAATGGAATAATGGCACAATCCAATCCGCCTTGAAAAAAGGTATGAGAACTCAGGAAAGTCACTGACCTTCTAGAAGTTTCCATTTATTTATCTGTGAAATACAGATATTAAAATGGGATTTCCAAGGTTCCTTTTAGTAAAAGAAAAATGATGTTTATACCTTCAATACAGTTTATATTAGCAGAAAACTTGTTATTGTATCAATCTAACCAATACTCAATGCTCTGGGAAGACTGGGGAACAAGGGGCTTCTTTTATTTTTTAATTAAAAATCATTTACTATACAATAAGAGAAGAAAAAGCATTTTATTAGCATAAAAAACATGCAACCCTATTTATTTTTAAATAATCCAAGTGTTGGATGTCACAGTACAAAAGCAATGTAGAAACAATTTCTCTCTGTCAATTAGATTCTGACAATCTTTTCTTTTTTCTTCAGTGTATATATAAGTGCAATACAGAAGTGTCTCTGTCCCATACCTTCAACAAATAATCACTGTGCAGGTGTGAAATGGAGACTGGACGGAAGTGATACCTTGTGCAGACTGCACATTTCATTTCTACCTCCTTTTCCTGACAATTGAATTGCCATTTGGTTTTCCTTTAACAGTTTGTCTGCTCCCTTTTTGACTACCTCAAAGGAACTATGTTCCACACTAAAACATATGTAACCAAAACAACCACCCAGAGAATACGACTTTCTTTGAACTCTTGGATCCTAATAGAAGAACAATAACAATGCAAAAATCTAACTTGTACATAAGAGCATAACCTGAAGCCAGCAAAGTCTTTTTCTCAGAGAGGATAGATGGGCTATCATACCATTACTTTCTGCAGCAGAACACAGGGTCTACTGCCAAGAAAAATTAACTGTACTTTCCTTGAAGAGTGTTTGATTTAGAAAAGACTGGCTTGTGTATCGATCAATTAACTCATACTCCTCTATCTACCATTCCTACTGTCAATGGCACAATTATCTCATCGCTTCTGCCTTTTCCAAATCTGCCTGATGGTGCTCATTAATCTACCCTGACAGCTATCATTTTGAGTGTGAAAGGGCAGTAGGTGTCCTGGTTTTGAAAACAGAAATAGCAAAGATAATTAATTCCCTGCACAAATGAAGAATTCAGTGCAAGTTTGTTCAAAACTCAGTATCCTCTCTCACAAAGAAACAAAACCCAAACCTACTTGAAGACTCATGCATAATATACATACTCACAGGAAGGATATCTGGCTACTTGAAATAAAGCAAGGAGAAAATAATCTTTGATGCCAGAACTGCATGCTGCTTGCAAAGTTAGAGATTTACTGAGAAAAAGACTTTGCCTTTGTTCTATGCTAATTGAAACAGGAGCATTCTTGACCTGTTAGATTCAGGGGCAACAAAGGTAGGAGGGTATACATATCCCTGCAGAGAAGATGAAGAGCTTTATTTAATGTTTAAGAATAAGAGAGGTTTTATCAAGGATTCACTTAGGACCATTTCAAGGAAAGAGCCCTCAGAAGATGACTGTGGGAGGAGAAATGTCAGGAGAACCAAGCCCAGGTCCAGGTAAGCACCAAGGCGGCCAAACGAGTGACTGAGATGATTCCTGCAGGTCAAGTCTGGCAGGCTAGACACAGGGACCAGTGGAGGCCATTAATCTGAAGCTCAATCTCAGAAATACTGGACAATGTTTTTAGAAATATGGGGCAGCTAGTAGCAGGAGAAATGGAAAGGAGTAGAGGGAGGCAGAGGGAAAGAAGGACATCCACTGGCAGAATGAGCTAGAAGTACGGAGCGAATGTGGTCAGTATGCAAGCAACTGAAAAGGTCTTGGGTTGCACCTCAGGGCATCCAGGACTCCTCTCAGGAAGCAGCAGAGCTTAGTGTGGTTTTCAAAGTGCATCGGCCACAAAGGAAGCAAATCAGCGTGCATCTCCAGGTTAGTCCTCTACTCCACTATCAACTTGGGGCAAAAAAATTACTAACCCTTATGCATCTGTTAAATGAACAGTAGTCCACACTTCAGTGGTTCTTTGAAGACTAAGTGAAGTAATCATTGTAAAGAATTTAGTGTGAACCCTTGTACATGGTAATCGTATTTTTTCGAATGTCAGCTGTACTGCATTTGAAACTTATTTTGTTTATTGACATTTAGGGATTTAGGTCTAATTGTCTGTAAATGAAATTTGGGGAACAATGCCAGAACTTAAAGGTCCTGGAGTATTCACTTTTCACTGAATGAAAAAAAGAATTGAAGAGATTGAAGTGTGAGGCATATCTGTAATAAATGCCTCAGTACACGTCCACTAAGTAACCATGGCCAGCTGGGCTAACATCTATACATAGAAACAGGAAGGGCCCACCAGAGCAGATCCCCAGACCTTTGAGGATCTGGGGTGGTTTGTTCTCTTTAACTTCATTGTGGGTCACTGACAAAGTTTTAAGTGCTTTGCCTCTAACTCCATTTTTTTTTTTTTTTTCCTCAATAAGCCCTGTGGTTTTGTGATGAGATTTTTCTCAACATGATGTTTTTTAGTAGCACATGTGCCGTAATAGCAAAACTAATCGTACAAAAAAATCCTAGATTGAATTTATATTAATTTTTACTATTTACTATGTTGATATTTTTTAAAAAATGAGAAAAATAATAGAACAAAAGGACCTAAATAGAACAGCTGGTTCCTGATTTAAGAGAAAGAAATGTCCTTTTGTCAGAAATAACCAAGGTCTGGGCCTTGGATCCCACACCAACTTCAGCCAGAGCAGCTTCTTTGCAAATAGCCTGCTGCTGTATACATATATGAAATCTAAGATCTATTTAAGTTTTTCATTTTACTGAGAAAAATCGGAGCTGCGAACAGCAAAGTGAGATTTGCTCAAGGTCACATTCCAGAAACCTTTGTCTTAATCAACCTGCGAGAACCCAGCTTCCAGTCAGAGAGGGCAAAGGAAGGGGGTGTGAGGGGTGAGCACGTGCTGTAGTTGAGCGATTAAGAGCAAACAGCATGAATTTGGGATTCTACAATTACTCAGGCAAAAACTTGAACCGTTGTTTCAGTCTTCCTACATTAAATGAAAATACAAACTCATTAAAATAGGTACTCCCAACATATTGAAGAAAAGAACTCATAATTGAAAGAGATGTCATAAATACACTGATACATAGGGCCTGGCACATATTTAAAGTGGGTTCATGCTGCATGCACATGTGTGTGCACCTGTTATTTATATTTTCCCCACAAATAACTATGTAGTGTGCATTGGCAGAGAGGGCCTCCTGCATGCCCTGTGCTTGCTGCTGGAATTAGGAAGCCCTAGGAACCATCATGAGAAGACGACAAGCGAGTCTTTCATTCACACGCAGTTCATTCCATTTTTGACATACTGTAAAGATCTTTATATCCATTTCCTCCCACCCATATGCAGAGAGAATCAGAGTCAAAGTATTGTAATTGTTTTCCCAACAGCCAGCCTTCTAAGATCCACCCAGGTCATACACGGAAATTTCTAGGTGTACATAGTACAGTTAAAGACCAAATAAATTTGAGCAACGAAGGGAAAAGGCTCCATAAACACTTGATTGTCATAATCATTGAATCTGCACTGGTATCATTCCATTTTATTCAACATGGTTTCCCATGTTAGCTGTACAATATATTTTACATGTCAACAGTGAAAGTGAGATGAGTAGTGTGTGCACTTTGAGAGACTGATAATTTAAGCACTTTAACCATCCACAGAAAAAAATTTGAAAGTACCACTCCTGTGAGAATTGGTGTTCTCTCTCATTTCTTTCTTGTTCAGGCAAGAGGATGACAGCAACAGGAGAACTGCAATCATGCTCCTTCTTTCAAAGCAGTCTCTATGCTGGGTCACTGTCTGCGGTAAAAATGTGAATGTCTTCTTCCGTCTGATTAGTTGTATTCAGAAAGTCAAGGAGAGCGATGAAAGGCGGAAGCCATAGGATAATTGCTTTTATTTCAACTTATTGCAGAGAGGAAATGTGCAGCAGATAATATAATACATATGCATCAAAAAAGGATCATTCACTTCTGATAAAGTGTGGATGGGGAGGAAATAAAGCTGATGCAAACTCCCCACTGTCTGCAAATCTATTTAAAGTATGAGAGAATTCCAATGGAAGTGATGCAAATTCATCTTTAATATAGGAATTCATCTTTAAAATATCTGAAATATCGTGGCTTTTGTAGGATGAAAAAGGACCACAGAGACCACCTTTCTTTTATTCGCACCATAAATCAGCATTTTCTGGCCGGTGTACAACAGGCAGTCTGAGAATTGAATTCAGCACTACAGGCCAAATCTTTAAGCCACCTAGCATTTATTTCTCTGTGATTTTCTTTACATTTTTCAAATTTTTAATTTTTTTATTTTAGAATCTAATTTTATTATATTCACCCCAACTTTAACAAATATTTAAGATCAGTAACTAAGTATGGAACAATGTTCAAAGCTGTTCCATTCCCCACCTTAGAGTGTAAGCTGGTTGTACTTATATTCCTGAGTGTTTTAGGCCAGCACCCTTGAGGTCCGAATCTCTGCTTACCCAGTGTTGCTGGTGGAGCAGCTACCATGCCTGCAGCTGTGGTCCAGAGGATGTCTGTGCTGAATACAAATACTGACACAATGGAAGCTACTTCTCCTTGAATCAAGCAAAACCAAAACCAAAAAAGATAGAAGTCACAATGTAATTCAGGATATACATTGATGTTATAACCACTTTAAACGTTAGTTAATGAAGCAACTGGCCTAGGTCCACTGTAATGTGACTTTGGGATAAGGGCCAAACAGATAAATGCTCTTGTTAGATCTGCACAGCAGCAGATACTTTTGCAAGTAACATCAGAATAGTAGAAGTTTATGTGCTATGCTTACTTGAATAACTACCTGGGAAAGATCTAACAATAAAATTGCCACCCTTAGAAATGTTTTGTCTGTTTTGTGACTTTTTTTTAAAGAAGATTCCACTTAACTCAAGGAGTAACTTGAGAACTGAAAGAATATATATCTGTACCTTGTATAAGGCTTGTAAAATCATACCTTTCTGTAATTTGTGTTTAGGAATGAGTGTGAGAAAGTTGCAATTATGTAGTGTCCTATTCCCCTCCAAATTTTTACAGTTCATTAGGAACATATGCTTTTACCATTCATTGTTTCATTTTTTTTTTTTTTTGTCACCAAGGTATCTGAAGGTGGTTTGAATAGAAGCAGCCAGACATTTTTTCCCCCTCAGAAGTAGATGAGAGCAACAGTATTGAAGAGAACAATTCTGAAAGCAGCCAACTATCAACTGACCTGGGCATTTGAAACATTGAAGTCTTTTCTGGTGTTGTTTATAGTTCCTCACTGAAACAACATAGAACGCTGATAGTGAACATCCAGTAATAACAATAACAATTTCATAAGAGCTAGGAAATGGTAGCACAAACATCTGGCGCATTCTTAAGTCACCAGATCTACAAAGACATCTACAAAGGTCATGGTCAGAGATTTTTCAACTCTTGTCAGAACCAGGCACTAAATATAAACTATCACCTAGGGGGATATTGAAATACCCAAATAATTTTGATTTGATTTTAGATTTATTTAGAGTCTACCACCATTTTTTAAATGATCTTTCATGTCTTTGCTATGATAAGGGTGGAAGAGCATAAAGCCAAGGAACCTGAGTCTTGTCCTGGCTTTGCCTTTAATTAACTGAGTAACTATGAGATAAGTGATCATGAAAGAGATGGACTCAATAATTTCTAAAGTCCCGTCTAGCTTTAAAGTTTTTCAAAATATTTACATTGTTTCCATCAAAACTGTTGGTGCTTCAGTGATGATTATCTGTCCAAGGAGCTAATGCTATATTTGGTATATTGCATATGTCAAGATCTATAAAAAAGGGAATAAAAGGAAACTGTTAAGTCTTACAATGTGTTTTGTATTTGTACATATATTATGTTTTTTAATTCTAACAACAAGCCTGTAGGATACTTATGCCTGTAGAAATTGGGATTAGACCAGTAAGAAACATTTCCAAGCCCAACCCGTCAGTAAGTGGCAAAGTCAGGAATTAAATTAAGGCTTGAATTGCGTCCAAGTCCACAGGGCTTTCCTCAACACCCTGCTCCCTCTATACATGAACCTTCTCTTGAAAATGTGGACATGGGGGAAATATTTGCCACATGTCACTTTAAGAAAAAAGAATATCAACAATGAAATTTATCTTAGACTCCAAGCACCTTGAAAGCAATTATTTGTATCAATTAGGCCAATAATGATCTGGCACATTGAATATTTTCAATAAATGCTAGAATAAATGAATTGCCTTTTAATAAGTACATGATATATGAATGACTTAAAATTTATTTAAAAGTACATAAGTTTTTCAAAGACATATTTGATTTTCATTCCTGGATAAACAATACGATTTGAGTATTTGATTATTATTGCTGACAATACATTTTTCAAAGTTTGTATCTCAGTCCCCAAAAATAATTTTATGACATTTTAAAAATTAAAGTTCCAAAAGTTCCACATTCTAACATTTAAGTTGCCCAATCTTAATGGAATAAGATATTTACATTCAAATTAGACATACCAGAAGTCATAGCTGTAATTAAAATATATACAATCTTGCTAAGTTGAAATGATTTATATATATCTCAAATTCCTAGCAGCCAGGAAACAGTACTTTCATGGGAAATCTTTAAAATAGCTGATAACTCAATTCCAACTTCGTATCTCTAAATGAACTATTGAAATATTTAACAAATATGCATCAATAATTTGCTGTAAGCATTTAAAACTCCAATTTTTCTACGTTAATATCTCTTTTATCTTTTTTATCTTGAATGAGACATTTATTTTAAATTGATTTAGAAGATAAATTACCAATCTCAGTTTTACAGTAGTTAAGTTTCTCATTATTTGTATAAAAGTTATGAAATCATGTAAACAAATTAATTTTAACCCACATCTATGAAAAGTATTCTCAAATATTAGTCTCAAAATAAAGTCCACTTTAATATTGTATTACAAAACCAAACAGCCTTTTAGAAAAAGTTGTTGTCACACATCAAATTTCGCCACATGGTAGAATTCTTCACATTCTAAATTCACTTTGCACAATGTCTGACTCGTTTTCTATTGTTTTTATTTACTTAATTCAGAGTCAGATTACCCTCACAGCATTGTTTCTGTCCAAGTGAAAATTATATTATAGGCTTGCCCTAAATTTCTGATGAATAACAATAAAGAACTTAGAGGATACCTTGGAAAATATGGTATATTAAACATATTTAAGACACACACACACAGCACACATGCTTACCAGCAAGGAGATATGTTTAAAGATGTAGCCAATCAAGGATATGGCTTGTGGGAGAGGGGATGATAGTCACAAAATTTTGAGAGTTGGTAAAAAGCAGAAGAACAAATAGTAATGGATCAGCAGACACAAGTAATTTGAAACTCAAGTAAAGAGTGTATAAAGCCAAGAACCAACCTACCTGACAATGCACAACCCCCCAGACATAGTACTACCTTGTACCTCTGGAAGTGAATATGAAAAAATCAGAACAAAATGGTTGAAATGTAATTACACTGCTCAAATGAAACTGCTGAGAAGTAGTTAAAACATCCAGTTCTCAAACCCCCACCAATCCCAGATCCTAGTAGAAGACAAGAGATGTGTTCTCTGCGGTGGGTAGAACAGAGATCTCTAGATGACACACACAGATGCATTTAGAGTATGATTGGCCTGGAAACATAAGTAAAAGTTTACATGATGAGTTTTGTGAAACCGCAGCCTTCTTCCTCACTTAGCTCCCTGATTGCTGGCAGCCAAGGCTATAACATCAAGGCAAGAGATTGGAAAAATCTTCTCAGGGATCTGCTCTGCCCAAGTAGGAATGCCTGTACGTACTGCCACAACCAGATCATCCTACAGTAAACCCCACCATGGACAGGATCCATCAACACACTCAGAGCTTGCACTCTGAAACAGAAGCGAACACACAAATGTAGAAGATATCTCCAGAGAGTTTCCAAAATAAAAGAGGTGAAAACTAACATGAAAAAAACCTGGAAGGGACAGAGACTAAGACAACTTTTAAAGGGCGTAAGTTTTTTATTAATATATTCAGAGAGATATGAAAAGATATGAAAATAAAACCATATACAATAAAAAGGAATGACCAGAGAGCTAAATAAAGTCTTTAATAATTAAAAATAAACTCCACAGAAGGATCTGAAACCACAGTAAGGACATCTTCCAGAAAAATGTCAATTATGAAAAGATAAAATGTAGAGAAAAACAGGTAAGAAAATCTGTCTTCAAACCAGATTTGATATGGAAGGGAGAAAATAAAAACATAATTCAAGAAAAATTATCAAAATTAAAAGACATGAGTTTCAAAAATTAAAGCAGGCCAACAAGCGTACAGAATCATGAATAAGATAGACCCGTATCAAAAAATATTCTTGCAAAAGCTCAGATAAAGAGAAAGCCCCATAAGCTTCCAGAAGAAAATACAAAAATAAAATCAGATCATATGTGAATGAAGGATCAAGTATTACAAGGTCTTTGAATTTTCAACACCATCACTGAAAGCTACAAGAGAATGAAACGGTAGCTAAAATATTACAATACAATAATTTCCAAACTAAAATTATTTCCAAAAATGCAGTAATCAGGTGTGAATGTAAACTTACTGTTCTCTTTTCTTTTTTCCTGAATTCATGTTCTCAAAAAGTTTAACAACAATGCAGTCTTTCTAAAGAAGCTATTAGAGGAGGAAGGCCAAAATAAACAAGGAAAGAAGTTTCAAAGGGAGAAGCACACGGGATACAGAAAACAGGGGTTCTCACCTAAGAAATAATGCACGAGGAACCCCTCAGTGAATGGGGAAGGGGGTCTCAGAATGTTGGCTTCCATTGATTCTCATTTAAGTGAAATGTCCTGGGGCAACTGTTTTTAAGGAGAGATACCGATAAAACAAATGCCCGATGAGCTTTGAAAATATTCAGATAACATTTAGAGAATTAGGAGGTAACAATTTGAAGATGAATTAATTTTAAGTTCACAAAAAGCTAAAATAATTTTTCTAAACCTATACCCTTATTTACCCCATAGGAAGTAAAATATGCACAAAACAAAGACAAGCAGACAAGCTACACTACTTGGTTGAACTGTAATATTTGCCTAACCAAAATCATACAACAGGGTTGGACGAATGACAGATAGGATATGTGTGAGTGGTTGATCTGTATCGTCTTTCATAGAAGGTCAGTACATAACACTTAAAACTGAGAAAGCAAAGAAAAGAACAAAAAGCATATTATTTAAATATGTGGAGATAATAATAAAGCTAATGGGTTTTTTTGTTTTGTTTTTACATTTTGAGATGGAGTCTCACTCTGTTGACCAGGCTGGCGTACAGTGGCACTGCGATGGCTCACTGCAACCTCTGTCTTCTGGGTTCAAGCAGTTCTCCTGCTCAGCCTCCCTAGTAGCTACGATTACAGGCACTCACCACCATGCCCTGCTTATTTTTGTATTTTTAGTAGAGACGGGGTTTCACTATGTTGGCCAAGCTGTTCTCAAACTCCTGACCTTAGGTGATCCACCCACCCCAGCCTCCCAAAGTGCTAGGATTACAGGCATGAGCCACAGCACCTGGCCACTAATGGGTTTCTTAATAGCTGAAAAAACATTGTTTGCCTATCAGGAGGAGGAAAGTTGGGGTAAGAGCAGAACAAAGATGTCTAGAAGTGCATCTGTAACTCTGATAAAAACAAAAACTAAATTCAACAAAACAATTTATTTGGCTGTAATGACAAATAAGATAAAATCATTCTAATGGTCACATACATATATAATTCTCTAAAGTGTACTTCTTCCATATCATATTTATGGAATTACTGCAGCAGACTCAGTGCTCATAAGACAGCTAAATACTTCCTCTCCCACTGATAATGTGTGACCTCAGAATAGTGACTTAACCATTTAGGAATCCATATTCCACCAATCAAAAAATAGTACAGTCATTAACTGGTATCTAAAGACTCCTAGAAAATAAATGTTGTCCCATAATAACGCTGATTTTGTGTATCCAGTGTTTTTGTTGAAGGATTGTTTTTATCACCTACATTAATTTCCTCCTGTCCCCCTCTGTCCTGGCCTCTCTATTTACATTATTATGCCTGGTTGTTACTCCCACCAAATGAGCCAAGTGGGAGAGAAGCAGACCAGCATCAATACTGAGCTGGAAAACGAGGCTAATACATTGTGCCTTCATGTAAGTCACCAAAAACACTCTATTGAGAAGCAATGTACTGGCGCAGTTAAGAAGCTGGACTCAAAGTTAACTGCTTGGGTTCAAATCTCAACTCTACCACTGACTATCTCTGTGATCTTAGACAAGTTATTTAACTTCTGTCTGTGCTTCCATTTCCAAATCTTTAAATTGGAATTAATTATGCTCCCGCATAAAATTGCAGTGAGCATGAAATGATTTGATGTATTTAAATTCTTAGAGCAGTATCTGGAGCACAGCTGAGATATTCTAATGTTAGCTTTATTATTATTGACATCAGTGAATAAGCATTTGGTCACTATATCCCTGAGAATAAAGGAAAAGAGTGGGGTTTTATGAGAAAGTTTAAAACTCCATTCATACATTAAAATAGCATGTTCTTTATTAATGAAGTTTTTGTTATGGAAGAGGTGTATTGCTGGTGCAGGAAAGCACAGGTTTTGTTATTCTTACGATATTAGGGTCCTGGTTTATTATTGCAGACGCTTGGCTTTTGGTTAATTTTTGTTCTAAAGTCACAAGAGTTCATACACTTTCATTGAATGCTTAGTAAACCTGAGTTTAAATGATAATATGATGATCCTTTAGACCCTAACTTTAGAATAAAGTTATTTTTTCTTTTGGCTACTTCTTAATTTTCAGGATTTAATTATACCGCTTAAAAGTAATATAAATCTTGAAAAGAAAATATCTACAAAGGGCAGATAGGAGAATGCACAGAATTGATCATGTATAAAATCAGCATGCCAGAGGTCATAAATGGACGTGTCGAGTATACTTATGGTGTTACTTATAAATTCCTCTTTGAAAATAGTAATAGCTTCCTAAAGGTCTATTTATGTCTCATCTGTTACATACAACTGCCAACAACTGCCCACAGAATCCTTTTAGGTACAACTGTAATCATAGCAGTACCCTGTTCAAACATCTTTAATGTGTCCCCACTGGCTACAGGAAATACATTTCACCTGCCTGGCATGGTATCCAAGGCACAGCACCATTTGACTCACTCTCTTTTGAGTACAGAACATGGCTTTGCTTGGCTTTACAAAATACAGTCAAAATAGAATATTTGACTCCTCTTAAATATGCCCTGAACTAGTTACTTCAATGTCTGTATTTATGCTTTATATCACAATTTCACCACAGAACTTTACACAGCAATCCACCTTTGTCTTTCCAAATTATAGCAATTATTCATTTACTAAGTCAAAGAACACTTCATGAAGTCTTTGTTTCCCTCAAGCACATCAAATTTTTCTTTTTAGTGCTTTCACAATATTTTGTAATTATATTTTAATGTTCCTTAACACTAAAATACTGTCATACATTATATTTACCTACTTCTATGTGGTAGGTTCATGAAAGGCAGATTATCATCTTGTGATTGTCCTTTAGAAAATCATCCATAGAATTTACTAAGCTGCTTCAAACATCAACAATGTTTAATATGTATTAAATTGAGTTATACTGACCAGTGATACACTTCCTCAGATTTTCTTTTACCATTAGTCATTGAGATTAATTTTCAAAGTTGTAATCTGTCTCCCATTTTGTAACATAAGCATAAATGATTTTCTGAAAGGAAAATTCTGATGGATGTATTTTCTTAGCAAATTTCAAGCATATAGTACAGTATTAATAACTACAGTCAACACAATCTACATTGGGTCTACAGTATTTTGTAACTGAAAGTTTCTACTTTTTGACCAATTATCTTTGCTTTTTTCCCCCAAGCCCTAGCCTCTTGTAATTACTATTCTACTCCCTGTTACTATATGTTTGATTTTTTTTTTTTTTTTTAAGACTGAGTCTCTGTCGCCCAGGTTGGAGTGCAGTGGTGCGTTCTGGGCTCACTGCAAGGTCTGCCTCCCAGGATGATGCCATTCTCCTACCTCAGCCTCTTGAGTAGCTGGCACTACAGGTACCTGCCACCATGCCTGGCTAACTTTTTTGTACTTTTTAGTAGAGACAGGGTTTCATCGTGTTAGCCAGGATGGTCTTGAACTCCTGACTGCGTAATCCACCCGCCTTGGCCTCCCAAAGTGCTAGGATTACAGGCGTGAGCCACCACGCCCAGCCCTAAGTTTGATTTTTTAAGTAGATTTCACGTACAAGTGAGATCATGCAGGTTTTTTCTGTGTCCACTTTTTCTCATTTAACATAACGTCCTCCAACTTGATCCATGATGTTGAAAAGGGCATGATTTTCTTCTTTCTAAGGCTGAATACATCCTTTAAGTTTGAGATACCCATCTGTTCACTCATCAATGGACACTTAGCTTGTTTCCATTTCTTGGCTAATGTGAATGATGCTGTAATGAACAATGGGAATGCAGCTATCTCTTCAAGACAGTGATTTTATTTCCTTTGGATGTATATCAAGGAGTTAATTTCCTGAATCATAGGGTAGTTCTATTTTTATCTTCAAAGAACAGCATAGACAGCACACAAATAAACAAATGCAAAGCCAACAAAGTTGGGCTGAATTCTTCTCATGTTGCCATTTCTATGGTTCTCATTCTTCTGTCTTTCTCTTCCACTTATAAAGGCCCTCATGATTACATTGCATCCAGCCAGATATTCCAGGATAACCTCCCCATCTCAAGGTCACCAGATGAGCAATCCTAATTTCATCTGCAGCTTTAGTTCCTCTTTGTCATGTAACCTAATATAGACCCATATTCTGGAGTTTAGTACCTGGACATCTTTGATGGGACATTATTCTGCCTACCACAGCTAATATCAAGGTTTACTAATAATTTAAAGTACACAATTAAGAGTCAAATGTGAAATAGAGACCTGGGCCATCCATGTGGTTCCCCACATATTTTCCATTTTAAACATGCACTCTGGCCCATCCAAGTTTACACAGGGGGTCTCTAAGTAAGGTACATAAGCTATTTTCTCAGCAAGCAATGAACAGTTAGGTTATTAATTATCTCCATTTTATCATAATTAAGTTAAATCATTAAATGGCTTACATGATATTCTACAAGGAATCTTGCTTCATAAATCTATTCGTATTTATTACATGTAATCCTAAAACAGAGGCACCTTGCTAAGAGCATTCTACTGATAAGGACTCTCTTCCAAGCCATTATCATTAGTTATCATTATCAGCATGCTTAAAAGAAAAGTAGACTAGATTACTTGCATTCTTTCTTTGGGAACATCACTTGGTAATGAGAGGAAAATGAATCACAAGCCAGATGCTTCAACTACTATGTCTACAGTCACTATGCCAGGTACCAATGCTGGAAAAGATATAATCAAACAAAGATAAAACTTCTGTACTCGAGGAGCTCACAGTACTAGTGAAAGTAGGTAAAGGGATTAATTATGAAAGTGTGCTACACTGTGCTAAAGAAACTGGACTCAGAGGTGAAATAATGGAGAATAACCATCGAAACAGAGGTGAAATAATGGAGAATAACCATCGAAACATCATTTAGTCAAACAGGTTATGAAGTGGGCATATATGGAGGTGGGAAAAATACACTAATAAATTCATTACCGTAATACAGAAGAGAGCTGATGAGTGTCCAGAACAAAGCAGAGAGCATGAAAATGAAGAAAAGGAAACAAACATTTTCAAAAATACTTGGTGAGGGCTGAATATTCCAGAAATTCTGCACTGAGAAAAAAAAAGAAAAAAAAAAACATATGAAATGGAAGGAGCAGAAAAGAACACAGGCATGTTGTCAGGAGTGGTATGTGCCACAAGGGTAGTATGTACAGAGAGCTTTGAAAGCACATAAGGAGGACACAGAACACAGCTGCAGAGAGGTAGAAAGGAGCTTGAGCGGATGAAGACATAATCTGAGTTGAGTCTAGAAGCATATGTAAGAGTTTATCAGGACAAAAGGAAGGGAGGATACACATGAAAACTCTTACGGAGTCTAATTGTTTAAAATAATCACATCTTTCTTCCAAAAACTTAAGAGTTGTGTTTACCATATGTTTTATTAACTTCTCAAATATATGTAGCTTAATCAAAACCTTCAGGACTGAGTTTTTATCATAGAAGATATTCTGAAATGATTAATCAACTTTTGAAGAATATTCTACTAGCTTTAGAACTTGTTTATAAAATGCCTGTAATTTTTGTTGTGCAGTTGTGAGCACTGGATCAATGTTAGCTATTTTTATTTCTGTTTAATTCTGAAATATTAACAGTGTTGGAACACTACTATTATTTTGAAAGAGCATTATTATTTAGATTGTAAAAATTCATGTTTGCAAATAAGTTACAGGGTTTACGCCTCACTAAGAATTAACTGCTACCGCAATTGCCTTCCCACCATTAAAAACTAGAAAATGAAACAAAATATATGAAAATGATGGCCCCAGTTTGCTGCATAGAGGCAGTTCGAGACTGCGGTGAGTAGAGAGGCAATTCATTTTTTGTTGTTTTAGTTTCTCTATATGTTTTTTTTCTTCAGCCTTTAAGTTCTGGGGTTCATGTGTAGGATATGCAGGTTTCTTATATAGATAAATGTGTGCCATGGTGTTTTGGTGCACAAATCAACCCATCACCTAGGTATTAAGCCCAGGATCCATTCGCTATTCTTCCTGATGCTCCTCCTCCCCATGGCCCCCATCGACAGGCCCCAGTGTATGTTGTTCCCTGCTTACCCTCCTCCCTCCCCATATATCCATGTGTTCTCATTTTTCAGCTGCCACTTATAAGTAAGAACATGCGGAGTTTGGTTTTCTGTCCCGAAGTTAGTTTGCTGAGGGTAACAGCTTCCACATGTATCCAGGTTCCTGCAAAGGACATAATCTTATCCCTTTTTAAGGCTGCATAGTATTCCATGGTGTATATGTACCACATTTTCTTTATCCAGTCTATCATTGACAGGCATTTGGGTTGATTCCATTGTCTTTGCTATAGTGGGTAGCGCTGCAAAGAATATATCCATGCATGTGTCTTTATAATAGAATAATGTATATTCCTTTTGGTATATACCCACTAATCAGATTGCTGGGTCAAATGGTATTTCTGCTTCTAGGATCTTTGAGGAATTGCCACACTGTCTTCTACAATGGCTGAACTACTTTACATTTCCACCAACAGTGTAAAACCATTCCTTTCTCTCTGCAACCTCACCAGCATCTCACTTCCTGACTTTTTAGTAATAGCCATTCTGACTGGCATAAAATGGTATCTCATTGTGGTTTTGATTTGGATTTCTCTAATGATCAGCAATGTTGAGTTTTTTTCATATATTTGTTAGCCGCATAAGTGTCTTCTTTTGAGAAGTATCTTTTCATGTCTTTGCCCACTTTTTAATGTTTTTTTTTTCTTGCATATTTGTTTAACTTCCTTGTAGACTCTGGAAATTAGACCTTTGTTAGATGGATAGATTGCAAAAATTTTCTCCCATTCTATAGGTTGTCTGTTCACACAGAGAGGCAATTCAAGCAGAATTTAGCAGACGTGAATTGAATCAAACAGAACAAGATTGGATGTTGGAGAGGCTGATATGTCTAGAGTTTTTGTGGCAGAATACAAAAGAAAAGGACTGGAGAGACAGGTTTTCAGAGATCCACGTAGAACCCTCTTTGACTTTCTGGCTAAACCTTTGTCAATACATGAATGAGAGGAAATCACTTAAGGCCAGAAATGACTGAAAAGAGGCATAGTAAACAATCCTCACAGCTTTCACTGTTATGTTCTTACCAGTGAAAGTGGAGATCTTTTGTAACATATGGGCCATTCAATAGAGTCCTCAGAAGAGTCGTCTCAGAAGTGAGGCTAAGTTATTCTCAGACTAAATGCTCCTCAGAATGCCATAAGAAACTATGAAAAGGTCCAACTAATTAACAGGTTTTTAAATCACATGCCGGAACAAAGTTCAACACTCTTAAAAGAAACATAACAAAATCCATCATCTATCCATGTAAAATGCACAATGTTCAGCATCAGTCCAAAATTATCATATATGCAACAAAGAATATATTACTCATAACTAGGAGAAAAAACAAAAATGGATTCATAAAGAGAAGATAATAGAAAACAAATACACATTAAAACAGCTAGCATATGTCTTATGAACATGCTCAAGGATATAAAGGAACCAGGAACATAATTAGGAGGGAAATGGGACATGTAAAAACAACTACAATAGAATATCTAAAGATGAATAATTCAACATATAAAAGAAAAATGCACTGGACTTAACAGGAGATAAATAGTGAACTGAGCAGGAATTAGAAATTATTCCAAATGGTGTAAAGAAAGAAGACATATTAAAAATATGATCAGAACATCAATGACCTATGGGAATATATCAAATGACAAAAAGTTTGTATAACTGGAATTCCAGAGGGAGAAGAAAAAAGAGGAAAAAGAACTTGAATAAATAACAGCCAAAATTTTATAAAACTGTTAAAAACTATGTTTTCAATCATCTAACAGTGCCAGTGAACCCCAAACAGAAGCATAAATGACATTAAAGCACATCATAACCAAATTGTGCAAATGAGAGATAAAGGGATTCCTTAAAGCAGCCAAAAGAAATGGCACATCATATAAATATGACAAAAGAATTATGGCAGTCTTCTAGTCACAAACCATGGAAGCCTGACAATAACAGAAAGACTTCCTCAAAATCCTGAGGGGGGAAAAATAAAAGCAGAATTCTATGTCCAGTATATATACATAAATGTCATTCAACAATGGAGGTGAAATAAAGACATTTTTCGATTCAACAAAAGATAAGAATATGTACCTCCAGAATTCTTCCAGCTCTTCTGTACTGCAAGGTAAAGTAGCACTTCATGAAGAAAGAAAAAAGATACCAGATGAAAGTGTGGATTCACAAAAAATAATGAGCGATGCTAGAAACGGTTTATGTGTGAGAAAACAGAGAAAAATATCTTTTGTTTATTAAAATCATCTACTGTTTAAAGCAAAAATAATAACAATATATTGTGGGGTATATAACATATCTAAAATTAAAATATATAATATTTCAAAGAAAAACGAGAAGTAGGAAAATACAGTGTGAGATTCTGATTCTACACCTGAAAAGATATACAGTTGTTACTCATTATACAAGGGGGATTGGTTCCAGGACCCCCACATGTACCCAAATCTACACATATCAAGTCCCACAGTCATCCCTGTGGAACCTGCCTATCTGAAAAGTCAAGCCTTTGTATATATGGGTTTCACATCTAGAGAACATATTTTTTATCCATGTTTGATCAAAAAAAAATCTACATGAGTGGATCCACACAATTCAAACCAGTGTTTTTCAAGGATCAACTGTAGTATTATTGTACGTAGACTGTAACGATGTGAAGATATATATTTATATGTATATGTGTGTATACATATATATAACTATAAGAATCACTAGCGAAAATATTTTAAGAGATATAGCAAGTAATTCAACAGCGGATACACACTGAAATAACAGAAGAAAACAATTACCATAAAAGAAAGAAGAAAGATAAAGGAGAGCAAATAACATACGAAGCTCTCTCAGTCTGTGCTGCTGAAAGAAAATTACTTGAGACTGATTAATTCCTTTAAAAATATAAATTGATTTCTCACAGTTCAGCAGGCTGGGAAGTCCAAGATCAAGTCACCACCAGTAGATTCAGTGTCTGCTGAGGGCTG
Organism: Piliocolobus tephrosceles; assembly: GCF_002776525.5. Taxonomy (NCBI): domain Eukaryota; kingdom Metazoa; phylum Chordata; class Mammalia; order Primates; family Cercopithecidae; genus Piliocolobus; species Piliocolobus tephrosceles. The sequence continues at coordinate 23,002,540 of NC_045455.1, read as the reverse complement.
CTCCTCGCTTGCAAGATGGTGCCTTCCTGCTGTGTCCTGAAGTGGTAGAAGAAGGCAAAAAGAGATAGATTATGTATTCTTACATGGCTGAAAAGATGGAAGAATGAGGTAGGTCTCTAAAACCCGTGAAGGTTAATCCCAGTCATGACAGCGAAACCCTCATGACTTAAATTCATTTCCCAAAAGACCCACCCCTTTAATACCACCACAATTAGGATGACATTTCAACATGTGAATTTTGGGGGAACACATGCATTCAAACCATAGCAGGGACAAACAGAAAATATATAGCAGATGGAACATTCAAACCCAGCAACATCAATATTTACATTAAATATAAGTAGTCTTAACACTCAAAAGAAAGGCAGACCTTCAAACTGAATATGTAACCAAGAACCTTATATTCTTTCCAAAACATATTTTAAGTATAAAGACACATATAGATTAAAAGCAAAGGATGAAAAAGAGATATACCATGAATAAACTTTGAAACATGGATGTAATCACGATATTACTATCAAAAAAAGAAGAATTTGGGGGGAAAAAGAAACACTATCAACCATAAACAGAGATATTTTATAATGATAAAGAGTTAATTCATCAAGAAGGAAAAACTATTAACTAAGATCAAATATTCACTTAATAATATTCACTTTATAATAGAACATCAAAACATATTAAGCAAAAGCAGAAAGTAGAACTAGATAAATCTGCAATTATGTTTATGAATTTCAACATGCTCTACTGTTTTATAAAACAGACAAAAATCAGTAAGACACATTATACTTGAACATTATCAACTGACGACACATAATTGATGTTATAAAATACTCCACCCATCAACAGAATACACTTATTTTACATGCATGTGGAATATTCAAAAGATAGATCATATACCAGGGTCATCAAACAACTCATAACAAATTTAAAATAATTGAATTATATGTAGTATATTTTCTGACCAAAACCAGATTAAACTATAAATCAAATCCAGAAGCTATTTGGAAAATCTCCCATATAGCTGAAAATTAAACAGTATAATTCTAAATGACCAGTTTCAAAGAAACAATTAAGTTAGAAAATATTTTGAACAAAATTGAAATGAAAGCATGATATCTTAAAATTTCGGAAATATAGACAAAGAAGAGAATTGAGGAAAATGTGTAGAATCATGCACTTATATAGAAACCAAAAGGTCTAAAATTGATGTAAGCTTCTACTTTAAGTAGCTAGAAAATAAAGAGGATGAGCAATTAGTAGAGCCTAATAGATGGTGTGATGCAATAGAGTTGGATCAGCCAGAATCTTAACAGGGAGATCAGAGAATATAGTCAAAGACATGCCAGCTAGAACAATAGTCAACCCTGGTTCTCAAGAAGGCTACATATACACACAGAGCCACACTCTCTGGGGAGCAACCAGAGAAAGAAATTTTGAAACACAGGTGATACGGTTTGGCTCTATGTCTCCACCCGAATCCCATCTGGTAGCTCCCATAATTCCCACATGTTGTGGAAGGGAACCAGTGGGAGAAGACTGAATCACAGGGGCATGTCTGTCCCATGCTATTCTCATGAGAGTAATGGGTCTCACAAGATCTGATGGTTTTAAAAATGGGGGTTTGTCTGCACAAGTTCTCTCTTTGCCTGCTGCCATCCATGTGACAGTAAGATGTGACTTGCTCTTCCTTGCCTTCTGCCATGATTGTGAGGCCTCTCCAGCCATGTGTAACTGTAAATCCAATAAACCTCTTTCTTTTGTAAATTGCCCAGTCTCAGGTATGTCTATCAGCAGTGTGAAAACGGCCTAATAAAATAAATTGGTACCAGTAGAGTGGGGCATTGCTGAAAAGATACCCTAAAATGTCAAAGCACTTTGGAACTGGGTAACAGGCAGAGTTTGGAACAGTTTGGAGGGCTCAGAAGAAGACAGGAAAATGTGGGAAAGTTTGGAACTTCCTAGAGACTTGTTGAATGGCTTTGCTCAAAATGCTGACACTGATATGGACAATAAAGTCCAAGTTATGGTGGTCTCAGATGGAAATGAGAAACTTGTTGGGAACTGGAGCAAAGGTTGATTCTTGTTATGTTTTATCAAAGACCCTGACAGCATTTTGCCTCTGCCATGAAGATTTGTGGAACTTTGAACTGGAGGGAGATGATTTAGGGTATCTAGCAGAAGAAATTTCTAAGCAGTCAAAGCACTTAAGAAGTGACTTGGGTGCTGTTAAAGGCACTCAGTTTTATAAGGAAAGCAGAGCATAAAAATGCAAAAAATGTGCAGCCAGATAATGTGATAGAAAAGAAAATCCCATTTTCTGAGAAGACACTCAATCCAGCTGCAGAAATTTGCAAAAGTAACGGGAAATAGGATGTAAATCCCCAAGACAATGGGGAAAATGTATGCACAGCATGTCAGGTCTTCACAGCAACTAATTCCATCACAGGCCTGAAGATCTGGGAGGAACAAGTGTTTTCATGGGCTAGGCCCAGGGTCCCCATGCTGTGTGTAGCTTAAGGACTTGGTGATCTGTCCCAGTAGCTACAGCCATGGTGAGAAGGTGCCAACAATAGAGCTTGGGCCATGGCTTCAGAGGGTGCAAGCCCCAAGCCTTGGCAGCTTCCATGTGGTGTTGAGCCTGTGGGTGCACAGAAGTTAAGAATTGAGGTTTGGGAACCTCCACCTAGATTTCAGAAGATATATAGAAACGCCTGGATGCCCACGCAGAAGTTTGCTCTGGGGGCAGAGTCCTCATGAAGAACCTCTACTAGAGTAGTGTGGAAGGATAATGTGGGGTAGGAGCCCCCCTCCAGAGTCCCTACTGGAGCACTGCCTAGTGGAGCTGTGAGAAAAGGGCTACCGTCCTCCAGACCCCAGAATGATAGATCCACTGACAGCTTGCACTGTGGGCCTGGAAAAGCCCCAGACACTGAACGCCAGTCTATGAAAGCAGCCTGGAGGGAGGCTGTACCGTGCAAAGTCACAGGGGTGGAGCTGCCAAGACCATGGGAACCCACCTCTTGCATCAGCATGACCTGGATGTGAGACATGGAGTCACAGGAGATCATTTTGGAGCTTTAAGATTTGATTGCCCTGTTGGATTGCAGACTTGCATGGGGCCTGTAGCCCCTTTGTTTTGGTCAATTTCTGCCATTTAGGATGGCTGTATTTACCCAATGCCTGTATCCCTACTGTATCTAGAAACTAACTTGCTTTTGATTTTACACGCTCACAGTGGATGGGACTTGCCTTGTTTCAGATGAGATTTTGGATGGTGGACTTTTGAGTTAATGCTAAAATGAGTTGGGACTTTGGGAGACTTTTGGGAGGGCATAATTGGTTTTGAAATGTGAAGATATGAGATTTGGGAGGGGCCAGGGCAGAATGATAAGGTTTGGGTCTGTATCCCCACCCAAATCTCATCTTGTAGCTCCCATATTTCCCACGTGTTGTGAGAGGGATCCAGTAGGAGATGACTGAATCCTGGGGCGTGTCTGTCCTGTGCTGTTCTTGTGATAGTGAATGAGTGTCATGAGATCTGATGGTTTTAAAAACAGGAGTTTCTCTCTACAAGCTCTCTCTTTGCCTGCTGCCATCCACATAAGATGTGACTTGATCCTCTTTGCCTTCTGCCATGATTATGAGGCTCCCCAGCCATGTGCAACTGTAAGTCCAATAAACCTCTTTCTTTTGTAAATTGCCCAGTCTTGGGTGTATCTTTATCAGCAGTGTGAAAACAAACTAATACAATAGGTTATGGCTGAAAGCAGGGCAAACTCACAGGCTCCTGGTACAGTGAAAGCAATCTCCAAATCGCACAGAGATGCAATAACAAAAGCTGAAAACTTTGGTCCCAGAAGACACAATCTCTCATAGTGAGGACCAGAACAACTCTAGAAGGCCAGATTAAAAACAAAAATGAGGGGGGAAAATAAGCAGAGGCATCACATATTCATGTAACAATAGACCCCCAAAATTGAAGAAGCTAAGACTGACAGTGTTGAAGGGAGAAATAGACAAAGAGAAGAAAAATTAAAAATAAAACTACAATTAGAAATCAGTAACAAAGTCATTTGGAAAATTCTCAAATATGTAGAAATGAAACAATATATCCCTAATATAACAAATGAGTCAAAGAAGAAATCAAAGAAGATTAGAAAAATGCTTTTAGATGAATAAAAATTTAAAAACAATATACCAAAAGTTATGGGGTTAAGATAGAGTAGTGCTCAGAGGGAAATTTATGGTGATAAATGCCTATATTAGAAAAGAAGAAAGAGGCTGGATGCAGTGACTCCCGCCTGTAATTCTAGCACTTTGGGAGGCAGAGGTGGATGGATCACCTGAATCCAGGAGTTGGAGACAAGACTGGGCAACATGCTGAAACCCTGTCTCTACAAAAAATGCAAAAGTTAGCTGGGTGTGGCGTGCCTATAGTCCCAGCTACTTGGCAGGCTGAGATGGGAGGATTGCTTGAGCCCAGAAGATTGAAGCTGCAGTAATCGGGGACCCACTTTGCTCTAGTCTGGATGACAGAGAGAGACCCTGTCTCAAAAAAAAGAAAAAATGCTCAAACAACCTATTATTACGTTTTAGGAAACTAGATAAGAGCAACTGAAACTCAAAGCAAGCAGAAAGATAAAAATTATAATAAACGAAAGAGCATACAAAAATGCTATAGAAAATAAAGAAAAAACAAAAGCCAAAAGTTGATCCTTTCAAAGATCAGCAAAATTGACAAACTTTCAGCTAAACTAAAGAAGGAAACATCAAGACTTAAATTACTGAATTCAGTAATGAAAGAGGAAACATCCCTACTACCGACCATAGAGAAATAAAACATTTATATGGGAACACTACAAAGAATTTATACTAACAAACTAGATAACTTATATGATAGGACAAATTACAGAAAGACATGAGCTACCAAAACTGAACTAAGAATAAATGGGAAAGCTGAATAGTCCTATAACAAGTGGAGAAATGAAGTTAGTAACAGTAATAATTTTTAAGACACTACCCAATAAGAAAAATCCAAGTCCAGAAAGCTTCCCTGGTGATTCTACCAAACAATTCAAGGATAATTAGTGCTCATTCTTGACAATCTCTTTAAAAAACAAACCATTCAAAAACTGGGCAAAGGATATGAACAGACACTTCTCAAAAGAAGACATTTATGCAGCCAACAAACACAAAAAAAAGCTCGTCATCACTGGTGATTAGAGAAATGCAAATCAAAACCACAATGAGATACCATCTCACACCAGTTAGAATGGAGATCATTAAGAAGTCAGGAAACAACAGATGCTGGAGAGGATGTGGAGAAATAGGGACATTTTTACACTGTTGGTGGGACTATAAATTAGTTCAACCATTGTGGAAGACAGTGTGGTGAATCCTCAAGGATCTAGAACTAGAAATACCATTTGGCCCAGCAATCCCATTACTGGGTATATACTCAAAGGATTATAAATCATTCTACTGTAAAGACACATGCACACATATGTTTATTGTGGCACTGTTCACAAGAGCAAAGGCTTGGAACCAACCCAAATGCCCATCAATGATAGACTGGATAAAGAAAATGTGGCACATATACACCATGGAATACTATGCAGCCATGAAAAAGGATGAGTTCATGTCCTTTGCAGGGACATGGACGAAGCTGGAAACCATCATTCTCAGCAAACTATCACAAGGACAGAAAACCAAATACCACACGTTCTTACTCATAAGTGGGAGCTGAACAGTAAGAACACATGGACACAGGGAGGGGAACATCACACACTGGGGCCTGTCAGGGGGTAGGGGGCTAGGGGAGGGATAGCATTAGGAGAAATACCTAATGTAGATGAGTTGATGGGTGCAGCAAACCACCATGGCACATGTATACCTACGTAACAAACCTGCACGTAATGCACATGTATCCCAGAACTTGAAGTATAATGAAAGAAAGAAAGAAAGAAAGAAAGAAAGAAAGAAAGAAAGAAAGAA
>NC_045455.1:22887421-22996536 GCF_002776525.5 Piliocolobus tephrosceles | reverse complement strand
AAAGAAAGAAAGAAAGAAAGAAAGAAAGAAAGAAAGAAAGAAAGAAAACAATGAAACAATGGACTTTGGGGACTTGGGGGAAAGTATGGGGGAGGCAAGAGATAATAGACCACAAACAGGGTGCAGTATATACTGCTTGGGTGATGGGTATGCCAGAATCTCACAAATCACCACTAAAAAACTTACTCATTTAATCAAATATCTCCTGTACCCCAATAACCTATGAAAAATAAAATGAATTAAAAAATAGACAACATAAAATCATTGATCTAAAAAAGCAACATTAAAAAATAGAAAATAAAAATAAAAATACGAGAGAACACTTCTCAACTCATTCTATGAGGCCAGTATTATCCTGACACCCAAACTAAAGACATTATAAATATAAAAGCACAATATTGTTTATGAATATAGATGCAAACGTTTTTAATAGTAGCAAACCATACCCGCCAACATACAAAAAGATTATAAAACATGACCAAGTGTAATTATCCCAGAAATAAAAGGTTGGTGTCACATCTGAAAATCAATTAAGGTAATATATATTAATAGAATATAGGACAAAAACCACATGATTGTCTCCATAGACACAAAAGCGTATCTATCTCCAAAATCCTAAAATTTATATGGAACCACAAAAGACCCAAAATAGCCAAAGCTATCCGAAGCAACAGAACAAAACTGGAGGAATCACACTACCTAAGTTTATATTACACTACAGGGCTATAATAACCAAAACAACACGGTACTGGCATAAAAACTGACTCATAGACCAATGGAACAGTATAGAGAATCCAGAATTCAACACTCTTTCATGATCAAAAAAAGAAAACACTTAAGAAACCAAACATGCAAGGGAACATTCTCAATCTACTAAAGGGCATCTATGGAGAAAAACACAACATAATAATCAATAGTATGAAAGATAAAACATTTTCTCACAAATCAAGGACAAAACAGAAATTTCTGTTCTCATCATTTTAACATTGTACTATAGGTTCTAGCCAGAAAAATTAGACAAGAAAGAAGTAAAAGACATCCAGAGCAGTAATAAAGACAGATTAGAAAGGAAGACATAAAATTTATCTCTATTCATGTTGGAGTATTTGTATATAAAAAAATCTTAAGAATTATAGTAAAAAACTTATTAGAATTAATAAACAAGTTTAGCAAGATTGCACGGTACAAGATCAATATGCAAAAATCAATTGCATTTTTTTCACACTAGCAATTAACAATTTTAAAATGGAATTAAGAAATCAATTCCAGTTTCAATAGCACCAAAAAGAAGAAAATACCTAAGGAGAAGATATTTATAAAACACAAATATCAGATAAGACTGCTGTCCAGAAAATGTGAAGAGATTTTACAAGTCAATATCAAGAAAAAAAAAAAAATCTGACTTTTTAACAATGGGTAATAAATTGGAAGAAACGTTTCATCAAATAAATTACACAAATGGAATCGTCATCATTAAGGGCACATCATAAGTCAATAGGGAAGTGCAATTTACAACTACAATGAGAAACCACCACACCTACTAGAATAGCTGAAATTACGATGAATGCAGTACCAAGGGAAGGGGGGCAACTGAAACTTTCATAGATTGCTTGTGGGAAAGCAAATAGTAAAGATACTTTAGCAAACAATTTGAACATTTTTTATCATCAAATACCTGCCATATATCCCACCAATCTTCATCCTAGATATTTGTTCAAGAAAAACAGAAGCATTCATTGATGTAAAAATAGCTTAGGCATCAATCATCAGGGTAAAGAATAAACAAATTGTTGTGTGTGTGTGAGAGAGAGAGAGAGAGAGAGATTCTCCTTATATACATATATCATTGATTCCATTGAGATATATGTATATTTCCATGGATATATATACACACTCCATTTATATATATATATATATATATATATATACACACACACACACACACACACCATTTATATATATATTTCATTTTTACATATATTCCATTTATATATATATATATATATCTCAATAGAATATCATTCAGCAATTGAAAGAATGAACTACTGACATATGCAAAGACAGGGAAAAGGTTCAAAAATATGCTAAGTGAAAGAAGCCAGACAAAAAGGAATGCACTGTAGAGAGAACGGAGGCCCCTTGTCAGGAGCCACATGTAGAGGGAAGGCATTAGCTGCAAATGTACATATGGGAAATATTGGGATGAGGAAAATGTTCTATATCATAATTGTGGCAGTAATTACACATTTGTTAATAAACTTATCAAACTTAAAGTAGATAAATTGTATGTTATCACATTATACTTCAATAAAGATGAAAATAAGCACATTATCTTCCAGGCATGTCTTATGTCTAAATCAAAGAAAAACATTAATTGAAACTTTAAAATGTATTAAACCTTAGGACAAAATAACAGTATATGGTATACAAAACATATTTCCACTGGATTATAATGTTCATATCTGATTAACTCACCACTTAATTTTGGTTTTGCCTTTTAAAATAAAAATTATTTTATTTCTCTAATGCATCATTAACTAACATATACATCCCTTGTTTTTCCCAATTTAAAATAATGAAAATTAAAACAGAAGTCGAGATGAGTATCGACTTGCATTTATTTTCTAGAAAGCAGTGGAAGACATTAAAAAATTGATTTCTGAAATTCAATGTGAACTCTATTATTTTCCTTTGCGAATATTTTAATGTTTTTTTAACTTGTCCTTTTGTAAAGGTATAAAAGTACACTGAAAATCTCTTTATAAAGAAATAGCTTTTTAAGTATATTCACTTTTCAACTCACTTCATTTTTATAAATACCCTGTCATCTCTAAACACACACACACTCCACATACATACACAATTAAAGTCTCAATTTATCTTCAAGGGTAAATTATATAAGTTTTATTCATTGTTTTTGAAGCTTCAGTAATTACCTGGAAACTTAAAATCACCTTAATATAGAATCAAGGTTTCAAGAAAAATCTCTACTGAATATTCCATAAGATAAAGTATTCCTGTGTAAATTAATAGTTCAATTAATAACTTATTTTTTCTGAAGTGGAAAACTTACTGCTCCAGGAATTTCACTTCCATCTAGTCAAAAGAATGCAAAAAGCAAACTTTTCCTTTTCTAGGGAATTAATTGCTCCATATTTTCAGTGTCTGGAAGGACATGGCTGATAATTAATCTATGAATATTCTGAGTACATACGATCTAAATAGACATGGTAGGTGAAATAGGCATAATTTGTGACTTATGGGCTTCTAAATTTCACATGCTTCACCCCTTAAAATCTAGATCTCCACTGTATTTTCAGTACATCTCCTCTCAACAAATAATTATTTACCATTGTTTTCCTTGAAATATTGAAATCACCTTTGAAATGTGTTTCCCAGACAAAATAAAATTGGCAGGCATTGTTAGCCATTAATATCTAAGTAAAAATTTGTTTATAATGATTAGCATCCATGAAAATCTTCAGTGCACAAGACAAGATACAGGATGAAGGAAACAGACAGCAATATAACTGATGACTCAAACCTTTGCATTTTGGCTTCTTTCCCAAATAGCCTACTCTATTTCTTAATAATGATGGGTGTTTTTCAACATTAATCCCCATGCTCCTTTCAAAGTCTTCCCTCTTTCAACAACCCCCAACCCGCTGCTGCTCCTTAAAAATTCCACAGCATTTGGAATTGTCGGTCAATCCTGTTTTTAAATTTCCATTTCCTCTTATTGCAGCTATTATTTCTAATATTCGTTCTCAGTCTTCAGTCATTTCTTTCTCTTTTCTTACTTGTTCCTAATCCTATTGTTGCCTTTTTTAAAAAAGTAGGCATTGCCCAAGGTTTTGTCCACAACTTGCTGGCTTTCTCTAAATCTACCTTATGTCGCCTGGTCATTTTAACACTGACTATCACAATGTGAACGACACCGAAAAGTATAGTTCCCAAGATAACCATTCTTTCCCGTTGTATGCTATTTCCTACCACCTGTAACACATTTATATCTTGAAGTACCACAGGTATTTCAAATTCTTCATGTAAAAATGAAAGTTAATTTCTCTAGTCCCTGATCCTGAATATTTTTCTTTTTTCCCTCCATTATACCACAATTCCTCTGAGCATCCATACTCGAAATCCTGGCATTTGCTTTCTTTCCTTTCTCACAATCTGTCACTAAGACCCATGGAGGTGATTCTACTTTTATCCTCTCTCATTCCATTTCTAGGACCACCTTCCCCTTTCAAGTCCTCATCTTAACTGTTGTATTAGCGTTCTGGCTTGTATTTCTACATCCAGCTTATTTAATCTACAATCAAAACAGTACATAGTCACAAGCTTAAATCTCTACTTGTTATATTCATCAAAAAGAATCCAATGGCATCCTGTTTTTAATGAATAAAGTGCTAATTTCCTCATTGGGCATTAGGGGATATTCAATACTGGGTTCCAATCTAAGTTGTTAGCCTTGTCTCATTCTACTCATCCATCTTCATCACAACCAACCTGGGTAACTCAAATCTTTGGGGATATTGATATCCAATCCTTCATACTATTGCAAGCATGGGTTCTCCCACTTTCTTGTAGTTGAAATCCCACACTTATTTAAGGATTTAATTTAAATGGGACTTTCTTCATGAAGGTTCCTTTATTCTCCAACCAGAAAGGGTCTCTCCCAGCACAAATAACACACTTTTTATAGTTATTTACAGCAATACCTTCTGCGCTAGAGGATTTGTGTGTCTAATCTTCACTACTATTTTACAAGCTTCTGAAGGTAGATAATCTTATTTGTGTGTCTCCTATAATAGATGATAACATTGATGATCAATAAATGAACTGTTTAAGTAAACACTAAAGAGGCCAAGAGGATCTGTGATAATAAGTAATCAATACAAAAGACTGGAGTTACTTATATAATAGCAACAAATCATACTACATGTCTAATATGCTACCAGCAGTGCTCCAGGAGCTGTTAAACAAATTTTAACAAAATAACTTACAGTGACTGACTATGGTAGACTAGATGAGATCTTATCTTTCTTGCAGATCTGATATTTTATAATTCTATGAAATGCCAGCAATGCTATTTGGTAGATAAAAGGGAAAAAATACATATGACATTAGGCTTCCCCTTCCTCGAAAATTTGTCCACAGATAATTTCTGTAATGTTCATTTTGTGGATAATTCTCAAGTGTATAAAGTGCACTTGAGATTTCCAAATGAGACCACCAGAAACATTCACCCAGTTTTGAAGAATTTTCAGTTTACTTCTTCTTCCAGTTTTGCTTATACAAATGATGACAGGGAGAAAAAGTACAAGAGCCAGGCTGAGTTCATCTAATGGAAGACCTATAGTACCTTGTGGGAAGCAGAATATGTTGCTTAAATTTAGGTGCTCTGAAGTTGGCTTCTAATTGATGCTTCAGTATTACCTAGCTTTATGGCAATGGTCAAGGTTACTTCGTGTTTCCAAGTCTCAATTCGGTAAGATAGGGGTAACAAGAGAACCCATGATGTTGACGGGAAGATTAAATAAGTTAACAACACTAAGGACTTAGCATGCTACCTGGCATATAGTATGCCTTAAAAATTCTCACCTATTATTTTTTCAGTTTTCCTTTTTGTGTGATAATTTGTCTGTTTACTTTTTATAACTGCCAAAATACAGATATGTGAAAATTAAGATGAGAAAGTCTCTGAAAACCTAATCAATCTTGAGAAAATCATGTTAAAATTCTGGCATTTATTATTTCCTTTCCTATTTTGTCTGCATCTTTAAAAAAAAAATCTGTCATTGTCTCTCTGGTAACAAACAACTCACTGTAAAATCCAGATGTTCAAAGAAAATGTAAACTCAATTATTCTATACAATGAATCTAGTCTGGTCTTCTTCATGTCTTCATCCCTTGTAGGAATAGAACAAGTAATGTTCAGTCTGACGTACAGCTTAGTCTAGTTCCACACTTTAAGTAGGTTTGCCTTTTGCTTTGGCAGTTTTGAGCATCCCTCAGTACATGTAATCTGTGCTCAGACTCTCCTCCAAAAAAATAATGCTCATTCAGTTTCCTCAGGTTTCACTTCTCCCAACCCAGCTTAGGTCCAAGATGGAATTTCTATACGAGGATAGGAGGGAGAAGGGTGGCTTTGATACCCTTACAGTGTAGAGAAGAGTTAAGGTTATCTGGCTTCCACCTCTGGCCTCTTGTCATGTTCCTTGCTCAGTTAGATGCTGCTTGCCCAGCTGGCATTTGTGAATAACGTCTGTGGCTGGTGAGATTATGACTGACTCCTATGTCTTGGACAGTTCTCAGGGATCATCAGTATCATCTGCATTTGCTTCATTTTCACAGGCTACATATTTATATTATTGCATGTATGTTGATTCTTTTAATCTCTGATGATTGTTTGTATATAGAAAAGCGAATGGTTTTGTAATAATTTAAAATCTCATTAAACTCTTATTATGTATATAACAGTTTTATTTTTATTTTCTTGGATTTCCACCAAGACTGTTAGTGTAGCTTTTACTGAGGGATCCTAGAGCCAGCAGGAGTATCAGGTGAATAGGTCTTTTATTGCCTTTTTATTCTAGGAGAGAAAGTGGGGTCTAGCAGAGTTGAACCTCAGATTCGGAGAGAGTAACACCCGGTCTTGAGCTATAAATCTTTAAACTGCATGCTTAAGGAGATATCAGCTTGTCTAATCGTAGGATAAATATACTGGAATCAAGCTTTGAAGCTGCAGCTGACAATGCACCTATGACCATCACCACAGACATATCTGCTTTCCACAGAGCTTTCTAGGAGCCTGCAGGGAATCAGCCTTAATTGTTACCTCTTACATAACGTCTGAAAATTTTTTTTTTCTTTCTTGTTTTAAATATTTTTGCCTCCTCCTTTTTTTGTGTGTTGCTTCATTGGATTGGCTAGTATCTGCAAGAAAATGTGATAAAAAAAACAGTGGTGATAGGGCAATAATTTTCTCATTTCTAAAAATGCTTCATCACTGACCACCTGAGAATCATATACATTGATATAACTGCTCTATGTATATATTTGTATATTTATAAATTGACTTTCATATGTTTCCGAAAGCTGAATTTATCTGATTGTTTTTCCTAGGTGATATTTAACTTACTGCTTTATCATTTCTATTTCCTACAGACTGGAAATTAGATTTAAGAGGCTCCAAAAGGCTTCTGAAGTATTGTTTGAAGTTTTTGAGGTTTTTTTTAAATTAATTTGAGGTGTTTGGCATTTTTACTCAACAATACATGGAGTTTTATCAGGAACAAAGATGGAATTACATCAAAGGCTTTTCCTATCAGAATAATTACACAGTTTTTATTTTTGAATTTAACTATAAGAAATTATACCAAAAAATTTCCTCCTCTGCAACCATATCTATACCCCTTGGAATAACCATACTGGAGTCGCATTGTGGTCATTTTGATATATTGCTTTTTTAGCATCTTTGGATACTAGTCTTTAGTTTTGTGCTGTATTCGACAAGTTTTGGTGTCAAAGTCACAGTTTCATGACAAGAAACAGAAAGCAGAACTTTCTCTTGGCTCTTTTGATGGGATTATTTCCCATAAACATTAGATGTTCCATGTTGGGTTTAACAAAGTTTAACCGTTGCAGTTATCAGAGACTAGTGGTGATTTTTTCCCTAGCTATAGTTCTTAGACAATCTCATGAGTTTTGACCTCTGCTTATTTATATTTTTGTGTTTTATGTTTTCTTTCCCTTCTTTGGTCCACTTTAAATAGTGTAATTTTCATATAATATATTTTATCTATCTAGATTTATTAACAGAATTAAGAGAAACAGTAAAATATTCTCTTAAAATTATTTAACTTCATCAGCATTTATTTTTCCATTTCTCGTATCTAATGTTTTCCTGATTGTGCTGCATTTTCTTTTCTTTTGAATGGGAAAGTCAATGGTTCAATTATTTTTCCCCAAGAATGGGCTGCGAGCAATCATACCATTTTTCTGTTCCCTAATTCAAATATTTACCTTTTAATTTTCATGAATTTTGCTGTGTTCCCAGAATTTTACGTAACTTATGAATGTGAATATTAAATTTGAAATTTATTTTTTGAAGTAAAAAAAATTTGAGATGTTATTGCCTTTATTTTTAAAATATTCCGCAATTGTGATCTGTAAGCTCCTTTGGCCCCAAGAGTTTGTCAGAAAATAATGTCATTAAAATGTCAAATATGGCTGGGCGTGATAGCTCACGCCTGTAATCCCAGCACTTTGGGAGGCTGAAGTGGGCAGATCACTTGAGGTCAGGAGTTGAAGACCAGCCTGGTCCACATGGTGAAACCCCATCTCTACTAAGCAATACAAATATTAGCCAGATGTGGTGGTGTGCTCTTGTAGTCCCAGCTACTTCGGAAGCCACAGCGGGAAATCACTTGAACCTGGAGGGTGGAGGTTGCAGTAAGCAGAGCTCAAACCACAGCACTCCAGCCTGGGTGACAGAGCAAGACTTCCTCATAAAAGAAAAAAAGAGTCAAATACTTTAGGGGTTTTGTTTCTAAATTTAGCATTTATTTTTTCCCAGTATTAAATTGTGGTTTCAGAATATGACCTGAAGTACTTTTCTTCTTTGGAATTGAATATTTCTCTTTGGCTACTGTGTAACATTTTTGTAAAATGTTCCCAAGGCTTTTAAAAATAAAATTTTGTTGCAGAGTATAGCTTTTAATATATTATTTATTGACTGGAATATATTAATATTTTGCTACATTATTTAGACTGCTACGTAGGGACAACTTTTATACACATAATATTCCAAGGACAAAATCTGATTTCTTAATTCTTTCCCTCCTGTTGCTGTTGTATATGTTTTCCATTTCAGTTTCTGCAATGTTTTCTTCAGGTATTCTGATGTCAGGTTAGTTGTTACATAAAGGCTTACTAAGAAATTGTTTAGTTTATAATTTTAAAGGAATTCTATTCTCATTTAATATTTTCAAAATTGTATTTTATGTAATTTTGATAAATTCTCCCTTCTTTTTATTTACATTTGCTGATTGTATCTTTACCCACCATTTTAAGTTTCCTGAGTCACTTTGAACATTTTATTAATATGGATTGGGATTTACATATGAGCCCATATGGGATTATTGTGCATTTAATAAAGTCTTTCCACTTGCATTTTCGGTTATGGTTTTCATTGCCCACAGATGGAAAGACCGTTTTTAATATTGTTAGACACTATATTTATACTTTTAAATAATTGATTTAGGTGCCTATATATTAATTTACCATCTTCAGAAAAATTACCCAGAGGCCCTCTGCAAGAAACAGAACTGAAAGTCAGCACACTGCCTCTCTCGCAACTTTCTAGTCCCAGCTCTTGTGATTGTATCTGAAGTTTGGTCTTAGTCTGGTATTTTCAAATCCTAAGTATCTCAAGATGTATTTCAAGAATCATCCTTTTTGTAACAGTTATTAACCACATAATTACAGAATGTATTCATATTATTTATTTTTTAAAAGAATTTTGTGCTTGCCTCTGGTGTCTCTACCCGTTAGCATTCCTAATTGTGAGTTATATTTTTAATGTACTTTAGGAATAGATAACATATTCACGTATTTTGAAATTCAAAAATATATGAAAGTGCATGTAGCAGAAGTCTGACCTTTACCCCTGGCCCCTGGGCCAGTTCTTTTCTTCACAGGTAACTAATAGGATGAGTCGTATGTGTGAGTGAGCAGGGTTGTATACTTCCAAAGATACTGTATCCCCGTGTGAGACTCCTCCATAAACTGGTTGTGTGATGGGAGTCAAGTTAATTAACCTATCTGAGCTTCAGGTTTTTTCATCCTTTCATAAAGAACCCTTCATTTCATCAGTAAACATTTAGCGTCAGCTAGTCTCTTTCTGACGTCATTCTATTAGCGTACCTTTTTTAAAAAATTGGTATTGCATTGTATTCGTCTGTTCTCATGCTGCTGATAAAGACATACTGCGACTGGGTAATTTATAAAAAAAAAAAAAAAGAGAGAGAGATTTAATTGACTCACAGTTCCACATGCTGAGGAGGCCTCACAGTCTTGGTATAAGACAAAGGAACAGCAACAGGCCTTCCTTACACGGCAGCGGGCATGAGAGAGAGTCAAGGGAAAGGGGAAACCCCTTATAAAAACATCAGATCTCGTGAGATTGACTTACTGCCATGAGAACACTACAGGTGAAACTGCTTCCGTGAATCAATTATCTCCCACGGGGTCCCTCCCACAACAGGTGGGAATTGTGGGCGCTATAATTCAAAATGAGAATCAGGTGGGGACACAGCCAAACCATATCATGCATTAAATGTGTAGATTAATTTAGTGATAATTGACATATTTATGGTTTGATTCTTCCAATCCAAGTACTTGCTATTTCTCCTTATTCAAGAAAGTTTTACCAAAAAATGTAATCACATATTAGCCAAATAAAAATATTCATTCAATTCCAAAGAGAAAAAGTACTTCAGTTTATATTCTGACAACACAATTTAATAAAGCGAAAAATAAATGACAAATTTAGAAACGAAAAGCCCCAATCCCGTGCTGGGTGCTGAAGATAAAGCAGTAAACAAGACTGCTATATTGCTTATGGTCTAGGGAAAGGAATGACGATATTACAGGGAGATTTTGACAAGAGTGGATAGGAAGTGCTTTCTAAGTATTAGTCAACTATCACATGTACATTCTTCATTCATTTTTTACACGGGTAATACCTCGATGTTATACACCTTGTTCCATTTTCTTTTTAAATCATGGTGGTCTTTCCATACCCCCACATATAGACTTTTCTCGTTATGCTTTATAGCTACATCGTATCCATAGTGTGATGTACGATAATTTCATTACCTAGTTCTCTATTGAGAAACATTTTGATGTTTTTGTAATATTCTGCTATTAAAACAGGATTGCTGCAATGAATAATCCTTTCACTTGATACATAATTGAATAGGTTGCAGGGGTGGGATTGCTGGGTATTAAGGTATGTGCTGTGTAATCTTCATGCACCTTATTTCTCACAGGGATTATGCTAATTTACATTCTCACAAACAGCAAACTGGAGTAGCTTTTCTTCTCACCCTCATCCACAGATTAACTATTAACCTTTTGTATCCTTGGTAACCTGGAATGTGACAAATAGTATCTCACTATAGATTTATTTATTCTTCATTTCTCTTATTAAAGAGACAGTTTGGTTTAGGATCTCTCCCCATATATCAAAAATTCAAATTGTCTTTTCTTTGCTGTCTTTTTATAATACTTTAATTTTTTTTCTATTTATTTGTTGGTCCCTATTTTTCCAATTCATAGAAGTGTTCCGCATATTAAGGAAATTAGACTTTGTCTCAGTTACAAATAGCTTTTACCAAACTTGAGGTTTGAATTGAGTTATGATGAATTTTGTCTTTCGTTTTCATTGGTGTTACTATGTTTAAGTAGTAGAAAGTTTCTATCATTTCCCTTATGGCTTCTGGGATTTTCATTATTATTAGAAAGGCCTTCCCTATTCTGAGATTACAACATTTTTAACAATGATTTCTATACTACTTCCATAGCTTTATTTCTTTTTTTTTTATTCATTGAAATATACCCTAATATAAAAATGAGACATGGAAGAAAACTTTAGTCCAGATTGCTACCAAAATGTCATAACGTGATTTCATTTTAATAAACAATCTTTTCATTACTGTCTAAAATGCTATCTTTTTCATTTTGTAAATTTCCATATGCATTTGGGCCTATTTCTGGAATTTTAATGTGGTTCTATTGATGTGTTTATTCGTAAGCAGTATAACACTGCTTTAATTATTGAGGCTTAATAATATTCTTTAACATCTGGTAACACCCCCATTACTCTTCCTTTTCAGAATTTCCCTGGTTATTCCCGCTTGTTTTTGTTTCCATATGTATTTTGTAATCAACTTGTCTCTTTCCAACATCATTCGATTAGTTTGCTTTTTTAAAAAAATGGGATTGCATTAAATGTGTAGATTAATTCAGGGACAATTGACATATTTACGATTTTGTTTCTTTCAATCCAAGTACTAGGTGTTTCTCCTTATTCAAGAAAGTAGTATGCCTTTCCATTTTTTTTTAAGAATTCTTCTGTGGCTCTCTGAATCATCTCAAAATTTTCTTGTAAAAAACATTGCCCTTTTATTGTCAAATTTATTAGTAAATGAGGTAGGTAGATACCCTCCCCACTAAGGATGTTCACCTCTTAAAGCTCAGAAACTATATTAGGGGGTTCATCAAAAGAGAATTAAGTTTGCAAATGGAATTAAAATCACTAATCAGCTGACTTTGAGATGTAGAGATTATCCTGAATTATTCAGGTGAGCCCAGTGTAATCACAAGGCTACTTGTAAGTTTCACTTGCAGAGAAGAGAGTTACCAGTACAAAAAGAACTTAGTCTGAAGTGGGTTTGAAGAGTGAGGAAAGGGCTATGAGCCAGGTAATGTGGGCAACCTCCTTAGAAACTGTAGAAGACAAGGATTGTGTTTTCCCCCAGAGCTTCCAGAAGGAATGCAGTCCAGCTGACACTTTCAGTTCAGTGAAAATTATTTTGTACTCCCAACATCCAGAACTATGGGATAATTAATTTAGGTTGTTTTAAGCCCGTAAATTTGTGGTAATTTTTTTCAGCCGTCATGAAGTGATATACCAGGCATCCTATCTTTTATTGTGGCCAGTATAAATAAGGTTTTGTATTCCATTATATCATCTTATTTTTTGTGTTAGTGGAGGCTATTGATTATTGCATATTTATTTTTGTACCTTACCAGCTTCTCTTATTACTCGTGGTTTTTAGTTATGTTGAGGTTTTCAGATTATATAATCATGTTGTCATGATATAGCAATACACTTTTACCATTTTTCCCAATATTTGTAAATTTTTCTCTTGTCTAAATATGTTGGTTAGTTCCTCCAGACTCAATTCAATTATTCATGGAGATAATGGAGACATGTACCTTGTTCCTGGCTTATGAGAGAATGCTTCCAAATTTTTTTAACAAGTATTCCTCTGGCATTTTTATTGAGGTGCTTATTTTATCATGTTGAGATAATATTTATCTATTCTGACTTTATTTGTAAGAATTTATATCAAAAATAGATATTAGATTTTGGGAAATGATTTTCAACATTTGAGGAAATGATGATAAAATATTCCTTCATAGATGAATTCATTTTTGTCATTATTGAACTAGCCTTTCATTTCCCGAATAAATACCATTTGGCAATAGCATATAATTACCATAATGTGTTGATGATGATGTAGGAATTTTGTTTCTGTATCCATAGTGAGATTGGTTTTATCACTCTGTTGCCCAGGCGGGAGTGCAGAGTGCAACGGCCCCATCCCAGCTCACTGTAACCTCCACCTCCCAGGTTCAAGTGATTCTCCTGCCTCAGCCTCCCAAGCAACTGGGATTACAGGTACCCACCAGCACACCAGGCTAATTTTGGTATTTTTAGTAGAGACAGGGTTTCACCATGTTGGCCAGGCTGGTCTTGAACTCCTGACCTCAGGTGGTACATCCTCCTCGGCCTCCCAAGGTGCAGAATTTTGATGCGTCTTGTAACAGTTTAAATAATCCTGGAAGTGTTTGTTATTAAAGGCGTAATTAAATTCTCCTGGGAAACTTAGTGTAGCCTGGTGCTCTTTTGTGTGTATTTTTGGTTTATTATATTTTCCTACTAAAAAAATCAGTTTGTCAATACTTTTTAATAACTTTGAGTAAATCAAAGTAATTTTTTATGAGCATATAAATTTTCTGTATTTAGGGTTACTTTTCACCTCTATTTTGAGTGTTGTATGTGCTCTTACATTTTTTCTCAGATTGGTTAACAGTTTTTCTGCTTTATTTGTTTCAATGAACAAACTTTTGCATCTATTTATTGGGTCCAGTTTTCTATATGTTCTAAGTCATTAATTTCTGCCTTTGTTAATTAATGTCATGTTAATCATTTCAAGTTTGTATTACTGCTATTTTCCTGCATTTTCAGTTGAATCCTGATTCAATTGTACTGTTTTCGTTTATTCCTATATTTATATAAAGATACAAATTTTTCTCTAAGGTTCTGCTGTGGCTCTACTCGAAAGCCTCTACTCAGCGTGTTCCCATTTTTATAATTTTCTAGATGTTATACAATTTAGGATTAGGTTTTCTCTTAAAAATTGAGGAAAGAAAAATTTTGATGTTTTTGTTTAATTTACAGGAAGGAGTAACTTTCTGAACTTTGTTCACCATGTGCAATAGTTAAATGTTTTCTTAAATCAATGCTTTGGAATTTATTAAGCATTCCCATGAAGCCTATACGTGACCTATGTTTATAAAATGTGATATATTTCAAAGTCTAATTGTGCCATTTGGGTCTTTGATATCTTTACACAATTTTGCTCACATCTGTAGTGGACTGAAACTATGAATTAAAATCCTTTTCTATGAATGATAGCTGATCATTTTTTCTTGTATTTTCTGTAATTTCTACTTTCTACATTATGATGTTAGGGTTTGTTTATTCATAACAGGTAGGTGTCCTTCATTATTAATCGCATACCTAAGCCTTGCTTCTTTTCGCCTCAATTAAATTTTTACATACCTGATTTTGCACATGACAGAAAGTAAAGACATAACTCTGCTTTTTTTGTTTGTTTGTTCTTTTGTATTTGCCTGGCATACCTTTGCCCACAATTTTATTTTATAAAGTTTTTTAAAAATATATTTTCTGTCAGATTAAACTGTCTGTATTACTTTGGAAGTCAATGATTTTGTAAACAGCATGTTATAAAGGTTTTTTTGTTTGTTTGTTTGTTTGTTTGTTTGAGACAGAGTCTCACTCTTCCAGCCAGGCTGGAGTGTAGTGGCACGATCTCAGCCCACTGCAACCTCTGTCTCCCAGGCTCAAGCAATTCTCCCACCTCAGCCTCCTGAGTAGCTGGATTACAGGCGTGTGCCACCACACCTGGCTAGTTTTTGTATTTTTCTTTTATTTTTAGTAGAGACGGGGAGTCACTATGTTGGCCAGGCTGGTCTTGAACTCCTGACCTCAGGTAATCCACCTGCCTCAGCCTCCCGAAGTGCTGGGATTACAAGCGTGAGCCACTGCACTCAGCCACAGCATGGTATAAAGTTTTGCTTTGAAAATCTTTCTTCATTGATGTGTCTACTTATTTGCAATTATTGAGAAGATGATGTTTAGGGCCGGGTGCAGTGGCTCACACCTGTAATCTCAGCACTTTGGGAGGCCGAGGTGGGTGGATCACTTGAAGTCAGGAGTTCGAGACCATCCTGGCCAACATGGTGAAACCCTGTCTCTACTAAAAATACAAAAATTAGCCAGGCATAGTGGCACGTGTCTGCAATGCCAGCTATGCGGGAGACAGAGGCAGGAGAATTTCTGGAACTCACGAGGCAGGGGTTGCACTGAGCCAAGATCATACCACTGCACTCCAACCTGGGTGACAGAATGCAATTTCATCTTAAAAAAAGAAAAGATGATGTTAGATTTTAATTGTCCTTTTAGTTTGTGCTATTCTTTCTGATTTCACTACTTTTAAAACATTTCACTATATCATCTTTTCAAATTTGTTCGTGTATTATGGTGTTTATGCTTCTAGCTTAGTGTATAATCTTATCTAACTGCAGTTGACACTCCATTTTGTTAGATAATGAATATTAATTCCATATTAAAATCAATAAATTTAGTGTTTCCCTTTTTGCTTCTCTTCTTGCCTTAGCCCCCATTTTTAATCAGTCAAAATCAATCAGTATTTAACATGTTACTTTAAATTTGGCTATACATCAATTTATTGATTGATGAATTTAAATTCTTTTCTTTGATCTCCAGTTACTAGCAATGAGGAAACAAGCATACTTAATATAGCACCTTCTGTTCTCCTCTTTCCCAGTTTTTGTTTTATTCATTGTTAGTGTATTTGGCATATATATTTTATTGTTACCTCATCCCTACTTTTTGTGTTATAAATGCATTTAAATTGTAAAAGAAACTCGTAATGTTCCACCAGTAACTTTGTTATTTTCTATTTCAATAATGAGTTCCTTTTGTTTTAGCTGGGCTCATGGTGATAGGCTCTATTTCCCAGCCTCTTTCACAGCTAACTATGCATTCCTAGCTCAGCACAAGCCAGTAAAATACAAACCACAGTGATACGTTCTACTTCCAGGACATTTCATTAAAGAAGTTGCCTGCTCCTAGTTTCCAAACTCTTCTGGGAGCATGGATTGTGGATGGCACAATGTAACCCCTTTAGATGAAGACTACATCCTGGAAGACATAAATACCTAGGTCCCTGAATGGCTTCCTAGAGTATAGCCACTGCATCAGCCCTGGACAATTTACATCTGAGTCATTTGATGAAAACAGGACAAAACAAAAATTTTATCCAATTTAGGTCACTGAATTTGTTGTCATTTTGTTACAGTGCTTTAGCATCTAATAGTGCTACTAAAAGAAATCCAGGCTGGGTGTGGTGACTCACACCTGTAATCCCAGCAAATTCAGGAGGCCAAGGCAGGAGGATCACTTGAGCCTAAGAGTTGGAGACCAGCCTAGGCAACATAGTGAGACCCTGTCTCTACAAAAATGTTTTTAAAAATAGCTGGTCATGTTAGGGCACACCTGTAGTCCCAGCTAATCAGGAGGATTAGCTGAGGCAGGAGGATTGCTTGAGCCTGGGGAGGTCAAGGCTGCAGTGAGCCGTGATGACCACTGCACTCCAGCCTGGGTGACAAAGTGAGACCCTGTCTTAGAAAATAATGATGATAATAATAATAATAATAATACAGAAATTCAATGATTATCACTGATCCTTTTGCTGTAAATTATTCAATCATCTCTTGATAAACTTGTCTTTTAGTAAATCCCTCAAAAAGAATTCATGGGGTAAATATAAAGTTTGTGTAACATCAAAAATGTATGCTAAGCTTCTAAACTTAATTTCTAGTTTAAACAACACCAAATAAAACACTCAAATAATTCAGATTTGGAGAAAATATGAAAGTCAATTGTCCTGAATGCTTTGAAAGTGAATGCTATCGCAAAAATTATTTAAAGCTGAATAATTTTATTTCTAAAAAAAAAAACAAAAACAAAAATCCCCAACTGTAAAGCATTGATCTAACTAATTTTTATCATAGTCCCCTCGTACAAAACCTGTAAAATATATTATTGTGACAATTTAGAAACTTTTCACAAAGACTGGATACCAAGACAAATTATGAAATTATTTTATTGGTCTTAGGTGTAATAGTGGCATAATGGTTTTTTTGTTTTGTTTTGTTTGTTTGTTTTGAGATGGAGTCTCGCCCTGTTGCCCAGGCTGGAGTGCAGTGGCGCAATCTCGGCTCACTGCAAGCTCCGCCTCCCAGGTTCACGCCATTCTCCTGCCTCAGCCTGCTGAGTAGCTGGGACCACAGGCGCCCGCCACCACGCCTGGCTAATTTTTTGTATTTTTTTAGTAGAGACGGGGGTTTCACCATATTAGCCAGGATGGTCTCGATCTCCTGACCTCGTGATCCATCCGCCTCGGCCTCCCAAAGTGCTGGGATTACAGGCGTGAGCCAACGCGCCCGGCCAACAGTGGCATAATGGTTTTGTAAAGGATTGTCTCATACATATACAAACACACACAAGTACACAGTGGGAGAGAGACAGTGAGGGAAAAAGAGAAAAAGTGAAACAGGAGAGCGAGGAAGAGAGAAAGAAGAGTACAGGAAAGGAAGAGGGAGGAAGATAGGGAATAAGATGAGGCTGGAGATAAAACAAATACGCCAAAAAGGTAACAATTATTAAATTCAGTTGAAGGACATATGTGAATATTTATCAGATTATTCTTTTTTAAATTCTAAAATAAAATTTGGGGAAATAAATAAAAGAAGTATTTAAAACACTCAAAAATGTACTATTGCCTTTATACTTAATTGACAGGTAGTTACACATTTGGGTTCCTTCTGTTTCCTATATAGTATTTTCCAGATATTATTCTACCAACTGCATAAAAAGTCGCTGTGGAGAAGAGTAAATTGATGTGATTTGTACACTGTATATATATCTGGTTAAATATCTGGTTTCTCAGTAAATTCTTCTTATGCATTAAAAGGCAAATAACTTTTCTGGACTATGTCTTCTTGTTAACCCTTCTTGATTATTTTCTTCTGGGAACAACACAAAATGTCCTTTCAGTTTGTAAGTTCAGGTTTTTGTATCTCAAAAATAGTTAATCATTTATATCCTTAAATATTTGTTCTGTTTTATTCTATTCTACATAAAAGTTTGCAATTACGTATATTACTTCTAAATCATTTTCAATTGATAATTTTTCTAAATTGTAAAATTTTATATTAATATATTTTTTCTATTTTATGTCTTTTTCCACTGTACCTTTTGATTTTGTCATTTCAGCTTACTCTTTAATAATTTGGGGTTTTTTCTATGCTTCTTTCTTCAGCTCTACAAGCTGATAATTTTTATTGTCTCCAGATATCTTTCTGGAGCTTTGGAATTTTTGCTTTGTACCCTTACCTGATGGAAGAGTTAATGTATTAATTTTTAAAATTTATATGAAAAATATCTTCTTTTCGTTTGATTTTATCTTAGTGCAGATCCTATGCTGGTGTCTGCATGTATCACTGAAGAAGGTGAATTTTATCTGTACCAAATATTTGCCAGGAGTATGTATCAGAAAGGGAAAAGAATAAAGCTTGAATTATTTTTATGATCAAGGTCTCTGGGTGTGACATTTGCCCCATGCAATGGAGACAGGCATTGTTGGGCCTTTCTCAATGCAAAGTCTCTTTCCAGGCTACAGCAGAGACTGTACTACTTGCATATGATTATCTATATGATTACTCATATAGTCTCAACTCTTCTGCTTCCTGGAACCATGAGTTAAGTAAAACTCATTCCAGGTGTATCACTGTTTCTGCTGCTGAAAATAAGAAACGTGGGTTTATGGCCTAGCATGGTCTTCATTTTGCTGCTGTGTTTTTTGCTAGCTATTTCTCTGAGCTAAAGTTCTCTAATGCCACCTCTACATCATCATGTATTGACTTCTTCCTACTCGCTCTACTGCACGATCTTTGCTGCACCTTCCCACATATCTTGTGATCTAGGGTTTTACCATCTTCCAGTTTCAGCAGACGTGGCGTTTCTATTTTCTATTCATTGTTTTCCTGAGTGCTTTTGAATGACTCATAGAAGATAATGGGAAAATGCTAATATTATAATGTTCAAACAAAAAGATCTTTTATTTTTGACTATATATTACATACATACTTGTTAAAAATATATTAAAATATAATATATATATATATATGTAGAGACAGAGAGAGAGACTGACTTACTCTGTCACCCAGGCTGGAGTGCAGTGGCAGAAACACAGCTCACAGCAGCGTCAACCTCCTGGGCTCAAGTGATCCTCCCATGTCAGCCTCCCAAGTGTCTGAGACTACAGGCGGGCACCACTACACCCAGTTTTTGTGTGTGTGTGTTTGTTTTTTGTTGTTGTTGTTGTTGTTATTGTTGTTTTTTAGATACGGGGTCTTACTGTATACTCAGGATGATCTGAAACTCCTGACCTCAGGTGATCCTCCTGCTTTGGCCTCTGAAAATGCAGGATTACAAGCCTGAGCCACCGTACCCAGCCTTCATGTATATGTTTAATATGGCTAGGTTAGGTCTTCAGGAAGACATTTTCATAATAATTAATAAATTATGTAAATTATATACACCCTGAGCCGTATTTAAACAAATATTCCTATAATCTTTTTACATGAAATTTGTGTATACAGACTAGAATTTTACTACACAGTGTAATTTCTCCTCATAACTTCAATGAAAGCACTTCGTTTCCTGTTCTTCAACATTACTATGTAGAAACCTCAGACCAGCCTGCATTTTCCTTCAAATGTTTCTTCTTCTGGAATGTTTATATTGTTTTTTCTCAATCTTAAATTTCAGTATCCTTATCAAGTTATGTTTCTGTTGTTCTCTATTAATTCTTACCATATTTCTAGTAACCGTTTTTGATCCATGTGACAACTTTTTGTAGTTTTGAAAAATCACCACAACAATATAATCCATCCCACATGCTCTTCTTAAAGTGGGGCATAGTCACTCATAAAGAGGTGGGGCGTATGTTTCCTCACCTGAAATGTGGATAGGTCTCTGACCAAGGAAGATGCTACTCTAAGTGACTTTTGAGGACACGTTACAAAAACATCATGTATATCTGCCTTGTTCTCTCAAAACATTTGCTCTTGGAAGCCTAAAGTCACAGGTAAGCAGTTCAAGTGTCCCAAGGCCCTGATGCTCTGAGAAGACCTAAACTAGTTTATGGTGAGACCACATGGAGAGGCCCTAAGACCTGTCCATAAGGAGAGAAAGATGCCTGGCCCCAGCTATCCCAGCTCCGGCTACCACATGAAAGTCTCTGAGCTAGAACCACCCAGGAAATCATGAGAGTTTTTTTCAAAGTTGTTATTGTTTTAAGCTTTAATGTTGAGGGTGACTTTTAATGCAACAGTTGATAAGTGATGAAATGCACATATTCAAATCTTCCTTTATTTTGAGGAAGATTTATTTTAAATATTTGTTTTCTCACCCAAGTGTTAGGTCCTCTTCCTGAGAAATTGTAATTCTCCAAGGATTGTAGAAGATACTGCCATTCCCACACGCCTATTGGTTGTGCTGTAGTCACTTCTGTTCTTATAATTTTCCCTTTGCAGTACGTGTGATCTTATCTCTCCTACCTCTTATATTACTTCTTTATTTTTTAGTGTTCATTGTTGTTCATCTTCTTGATTTTTACTGTACTCTTTTAGTTTCTTCTAGTGGAGCTTTTTAAGTATTTTCATATTTTATGTTTCACCTCAATTTCTTTCCCCGGATTTGTCAGTAACTTGTATTGTGTATCATCTCTTGTTTCGTGTTTTCTTTCATTTCCTTGAGAATGCAGAGTTTTCCAAAGTGTTCCTTTCTTCTCTTTCAATGAGGCCTTGCTATGTTGCCCAGGATGGAGTGCAGTGGCATGATCATAGTTCAGTGTAACCTCAAACTGCTGTCCTCAAGCAGCTCTCCCACCTCAGCCTCCTAAAGTGCTTGGCATAAGCCACTCTGCCTGGCCCCTTTTTGCTTTCTTTACTATATGATTTGACACCAGGCAACCTCTGATTAAGAAGTGCTATGCAGAGTTAAGACGGCATAGGATCACAATCTCTCTTTCAGACCCAATTCCATGCTGTCTCAGAAAATTAGAATAGGCCTCAAGTAGAGTGACCCTCACTGCATTTCACTCTTGGCTCCCCATGGCCCAGTTCTTGTCTTTCAAGGATAAGTACTGTAGCCAGGATGATTCACAACTCTGTCATTTACTTTGTTGAAAACAATGTCATAATTTTGGAGCAAATCTGCCATTTACTTTGTTTAAAACATTATCACAAGTTTGGAGCAACTGTTAAATCTCAGTGTCTTCTTTGGTTTTGTTCAAAATTTCCTTTTATCTGGCAGATATTCTTTATAATTGTATCAAGAGGCTGCTCCAGATACGTGGTTTCACTGGACATTATTTTTTCTCTTTTCATATAGTGTGTATGTTTTGATGAATTTTGGGGGAGAGAGAGCTCTGCTGGTGTTCAGTAACTCTTTCGTTGTCCCCAAAAAGCCCCAGTCATCACTTTTGAACATGACAAACTTGTGATCACTTATTTCTCCTAAATTCGCATATGCTGCCAAGAAACCAACAGGCTTCCAGAAATTTTATTAAGAGTTTCAAATATTTCACCAAGTAATTTTATCTCTGCTAATGAGATCAAGTGTGTAACTGGAACTAAACTAAACATACCTCATTTCATGCTAGCTTGCTGTGCTGTAGGAAAATGTGAAACAGCGCTTTGTAGCCAAATGCACAGTTCAATGAAATTGTGTAGCCTCAATTTTTCAAGTGCTTTGTGAGTGGCAAGAGGGGATAGTAAACCTTTCCTGATTGACATCTGTCAACCATCATGAGCTTCCCGGACACATACACGGATAAGAAAGTTGGTGACTCTTGGGACCCACAGACAATATCATTTGCTATAGAATCTACTGCAATAGACACAATGTTCACCCTTCTGAGTTGTGGCCTGTCTCTGGCCTTAAGATTCTGCATTAAGACAGGCTGTCAAAGATAAGACAGGATGCAAGAGAGGCCCTGCCACAGGGCACCTCTGGTAAGGTCCAATAGCTTTCTACGCTTGAATAAGAATCCTCCTGATGCCTGATTTTTTTCCCTAGTACAATGAAGTAATGTCTTCATATTTCTAAAATGACACTTCCATCCGAGAGAAATAATAGTTCAGTGCATTAATTGACGCCAATTTCACATGGAACATTTTTATGGAAAGCACTTAGTTCTGATTTTCCAGATATAAAAGAATGATGTCACCGTTCGCGTTTCATCAGACCTGACTGTATACCTAAGACAGGAAGAAGGAAGTGGCCTTAGATTCTATTTAAGTAATAGGGTGCATGTAAACAAATAAGGCTGGCATTTGCTTTTACCTCCTGTTTACAAATGTATTTGACTAGTGCTACTGAAATAAAAGATATGCTACTGCATTAAGCTAATGCAGTGGTAGGTTCTGGGCAAATAGTTGATGGGAAGAATGAGACAGATTAGGAAGATATGAGATGAATGATGAATTATATACTAAATAGACTGAAAGGATAGATCTTTCTGCTTTTCATTTTTCTACTTTCCACAAATGTTCTCATATGTTTTTCTTCTAAAGCACAATAACATTCCTTGCAATATAATATTGAGTATTTATATCTCCTCTCTAAACCAATTTTTCTTTTACATTGCTTGGTCTTGACATGCAGCAATATCTCAGTGATATTCTAAGGATTATCAGTCACAAATATTCACTGAACATGCAGTGTGTGTGTTGAGACTCATACCATTTATTTTGAAGTGGTTCAGAGAAAGCAGGCTATCTAGCTATAAGCCTTGTTCTAAAGATAAGAACAGGAAAAGAAAGATGAAATAGAATACAATAAAATACATGATTCATGGGAATTTCCAAAAGTTCATCCCAGGTTTCTCTTCTGTTATCCCTCTGTTTCCTTGCTTCAGAAGGATTTCATCTAGCACAGAGGCATTTTACTTTATGAAATATACAAATACGAATTGAGTGCCTTTAGTGCATCACGTCCTGAGCAAGAAGCCAAGAATTCAAAGAATAAGTCTTATTTTCTGTCCTCAAAGAGCTTATAATATGGTGGTAAAGATAATCACATAGATGAATACATAGAGTCATTCCAAAGAAAGTGTATTAATTACAAGGATATGGACCACAGAGTAATAGCATCTATTCCAGCCTGGAGAGAAGTAGGAAGAGTTTCTGGAGGAGTTGATATCTGTGCAGACTTTTAAAGGGTGAAAAAGAGTCATGACATGAATAGGAGAAAGAATATATTTCAAGTAGATAGGAAATCAGGAGCTAAGGCATGAAAAAGAGAAACTTCACCAGTGTTCAGTGCTGCTGAAGCCAAGAGTGAAGACAAGAGTCCAAGGAAAGTCCATAATGGAGAGCTTTAATTTATACATTAGGAAACTTAGATTATATCCACTGGGCAATGGTTGCCACTCAAGGGTTTTAAACAAACAAATGACAGGTCAGATTTCTCTTTTAAATCTGATGGTTCAGTGACAGACTGACTTGAAGTGAACAAGGCTGAAGTTAGAAACATTGGTTAACAGACTGTTTCATTAGGTTGCAAGATGATGATGGTGTCATCTAAGACAGCATTCACAGATGCAGAGAAGGAGGACAGATTTGAAAAACATTTAGAGAGTAAAACTGGCAAGAGTTTGTCGTTACTTGTTCCTGGCATAAGGAAGAGAGCAAAGTAAAAGAAAACCCAAACTACCTGATATATTCTGCAAAGAGCCACAGCAATATTCACTGCTCTAATGGTCCTGGTTATCTGCCCTGACTGAGTGCAGTTGTCTTTTCTGGTGAACAATTTAGAGGTGGGAGTATTTGTGTTACTGTCATTCATCCTTATTTCTAAATCCTGAGGAACATTTCACTGATGGAATGAAACACTCCATTAATGAAACATTCGAACCACAATGAAACATTTAATTGTCAAATCTGAGACACAGCAAATGAAAAATAACTAACCCAAAGTGACTTGACTTTTCTTAAAAGCTCTGGAGAAGCTTGACCAGCTGCCTGCTAACATGCACAAGTTTGAGAACCCCTGCATATGTTCCTCAAGTGTGGCTGATAGACTAGACGGCAGATGGTGCAGCAGCAAACAGAAGGGTTGATGTGTATGCTCTGTGCAGCAGGATATTTCTTCCTGTGTCTCCTACTACTGCTACAATCATTTACTCTACATCAAAAAAATGTACCTGAAAAGGAAGGAGACTCTGGACCTCCTTCAATAGAGCAAAATGCAACTCATGGAACCAACTGCTTCATTATACCCCCATCATGTATGGCCACTGGGTCGCTCACACCATAGATAGCTCAATATGTTATACATAGGTATGCAATGTAGAAGACTTTTCCTCATTCATGCTCAAAAGTTTCATTCTCTCAACTAGATGAGTGTATTAGACCATTCTCACACTACTACTAAAGTCATACCCAAGAGGTAATTTATAAAGGAAATAAGTTTAATTGACTCACAGTTCTGCATGGCTGGGGAAGCCTCAGGAAACTTATAATCATGGCAGAAGGGAAAGCAAATACATCGTCCTTCACTTGGCAGCAGCAAGGAGAAGTGCAGAGCAAAGGGTGGGGGGAAGCCCCTTATAACACCATCAGACAACTCACTATCGTGAGAACAACATGGAGACAACTGCCCCTGTGATTCAATTACTTCCCACCAGGTCCTTCCCATGACACATGGGGATTGTGAGAATTATTATACAATTCATGATGAGATTTGGGTGGGGACATAGCCAAACCATATCGGTGAGAGACCAGAGAGGACAACGTTTTCTTCACATTTTAGTTGGCTGGAGAGGTAGACTTCCATATGCTCTGTGTTATCCAGCATATTTCTGCTTCATTAATATGCTGGTAGTTATATTAATGAGAATAGCAATATTGAATGCCCAGAAAATATACTTGCAAATATTAAAATGATAAATTAAGGAGTAGTTCTTCCAATAGAAATTGTCTGTAACCTTTAAAAAAGTATCATTAACAAAGTACAGACTAACAGGCTGAGACAAAAGCCATAAAACATCCTTAATACAGAGAGATGGCATGAATTAGGTCAAGTAATTAGACCCAAATCAATAAAGCTATAAGAAATAGTTACCTGAATAAGGAGCGGAGCTGCAAAAACTCATCTAGAAAAATAGAAAAAGAAAAGGGGGGGGGATAATTCTTAAAGCCACTCCATAATTGGGAATGTCTAATTCAAATACAGCAAAAGAGAAAACAAGCCTGGCAATGTATAGCCAAAACAAAAACAACAAATCACAAAGCAAACAAAAGCCACAATTGAGAAAATAGCTTCTACTATAGACTCTCAGACAGAATTTTAAGTGGAAAATTACTGCGCTATCTTCCAAATTAAGTAAACATGGCTACTTGTGTGGTGCTAAAACTCATCACATGCACAGCATGCTTCTAGTTTGTATCTTGATGATTACTGAACCATTGTAAACAAGTGTGCCAGGAAGAGTATGTCAAGAATGATGTACTCATTTTATACAGCTAACCAAGAAAACATGTTGCTAATGAAAATAACATTGCAAAGAGACAAATTCATTTCCCCATTGATATGTGGATGGACTGCAGTCACTGTATTTTAGTTCTGTATTCAGAATATAAACAGGCAACCACTCTTAACTAGTTCTATTCCTCACCTTTTAAGAACTTAGTCAATACTGAAAGGAATTAGGAGCTAGTTCAAGACTGTGCTGCCTAGAAAAGCCAAAATAAGATTCACTGGGATTGATAACATCAAAAAGTATCTGCATCCAAGGTTTAAGTGGGTTAACAAAATTTGGTTCACATACAATAAAACAATTTTGTTTTAACATTAGTTTTTATTTTTCATAACCAAAGTGCAGGGAATAAGTTATGCACAGTTTACAAGATATATATATATATATATATGTATATAGATCAGGGTCCTCTGATACCGGGGCAGCAAGATAGAACCTGTAGAAGACAAAGTCATTGAACATGGTCACCTCCTTCAGTGAGTTCAGTGAGAAGCCTTATGTTTTATCCTGAGGTGTTGTGCAAATATTGCCATTTTCTATGCATGAAATGACATGAAAATTTCAGGAAGAATTGTTTTAGAAAATGAGTTTTCTCCTTTGATGTGTGTGTGTATATCTGACATCAGTAATTTCATTAATTTCTTTGTTCCTAATTAATGCTTTGGCCTTGTGTAGGGATGGCTTGGAAGAATGTTCTGTAGTCAGTGTTTCTCCAAGCAGCCATTGAGAGAGATAATGGAATGTCCACGTTACAATTTAATAATATTCTACCCAGAAGAATCTTATTCTCTGGATTTCTAGTGTGTAAAAACATCAAGTGAAAACCTAATAACCTTTGTAGCTCCCAATGATCTTATACATAGAAATGTAATCACAAATTTTTCTCACAATAAATGTACTCACTCATTCTTATCATTCTTAGTTATTTACTGCAGAGAAAAATATGGTGGTAGAACAAAACTCTATTTGTGTCAGTTATAAAACCTTCTCCTTTTACTCTGCATTTGTTTTGGGGGACGTGTGTGTGTGTGTGTGTGTGTGTGTGTGTGTGTGTGTGTGTGATGGAGTCTTGGTCTGTCACCCAGGCTGGAGTGCAGTGGTGCAATCACAGCTCACTGCAGCTTCCACCTCCAGGACTCAAGTGATCCTCGCACCTCAGCCTCCCCAGTAGCTTCAGACTACAGTCGTACACCAACATGCCTCACCAATTTTTTAATGTTTTGTAGAGACAGGGTCTCATTAGCCAGGCTGGTCTTGAACTCCTGAGCTCCAGTGAACCTCCTGCTTCAGCCTCCCAAAATGCTGGAGTGCTGGGATTACAGTCATGAACCACTGCACTTGGCTCTCCTCCCTTTACTCTGGAGTCCAGGTCTTGTCTCTTCTATGCTGGCCCTATGGCTCATTTGGGTTCGCTGAGGTAACATGAGGCCACTGAGCTGAACGCAGACAAAGGGCCTGCTGAGAACATTCCCAGCCCCCCAAATTGCAATTGATAGGGAAAAATGCAAGTGGCATAAAGAATACTTAGGAATAAATATTTTTAATTATAAAGTTTATTTAAGGATATCTACAATGTTGAAGCCTCAAAGTAGAGTTTAACTTAGAAGAGATATCCTCCCTGATGAAAAACCGCTAATGCTTAGAATCCAATAGCAGTTCTGTGGTATTTTGTCTTTCAAGGCCCTGTACGATCGCATCTTACCTACCATTCCCTTCCTTGGATCACCACACTCCAGATGCACTAACTGTTTGTATTCAAATATGCAAGTACATTCCAACTGAAAACTTGTATGTGTGTGTTCCCTCTGCCTAGAATGCTGTTTGCCCAAAGCTTTATTTTCTTTTCATTTCACTTACCATAGTCAATATTACTTTGCCTCTTTATTTATTTGCCTGTTTCCTTGCTTTCATGTCTGCAGACTCGTCAATCTCCTCTCACTAGAAATTAAACTCAATTTTATCAATGACTATAGTAGATTGTAACAATGGCCACAATTACTCCCTTCATTCTACCCACTCTCCTTTTCAATGGGACTTTGCACCAGCTCCCATCAGCAAGCTTATTCTATTTCTCCACCCAATAAATCCAAACTAGCCTTAAGCCTACAAAATGCAGAGGAAATGAAGTTGTGCACGTCCCTATTCTAAGCCTCAAAAAGCCTTGCACAATCCACATCATGTCCTGGAGCGCGTGCCCAGAGTTTTCTTCTAGGAGTTTTATAGTTTCAGGTCTTAGATCCAAGTCTCTAATCCATTTTGGTTTGATTTTTCTGTATGGTGAGAACTTGGGGTCTAGTTTCATTCTTCTGCCTATGGTTATCCAATTTTCCAAGCACCACCAATCAAAAAAAATTGTCCTTTAGCCATTGTATGTTTTGATATTTGTCAAAGATGAGTCTTTTTGGTAAATGCATGGATTTATGTAGGGGTTCTCCATTTTGTTCCTTTGGTCTATGTTTCTGTTTTTATGCCAGTGGTTTACTGTTTTGCTTACTACAGCTTTGTAGTACATTTTGGAATAAGGTAGTGTGATGCCTCCAGCTTGGTTTTTTTTTTTTTTTTTCTCAAGATTACTTTGGCTATTCAGGCAGGGTCTTTTGTGATTTTGTTACAGGTAGTTAGACAGGCATGAGCAGGACAGGAGAGAGTTCTATCCCCACCTACCAGGAATGTCAGGCAATCATCAGTATGGTTTGGCAGTTATCACATTGTCTCTCTAAAACTGACAATTTGGCTGCCAGCATCAGAGAGAGACAATCTCCTGGTGGTCCACAGCTGTCATATTAAAGTGTTCATTGAAAGCAGGGACCAGGGTGAATCAACTTCCCAAATAAATAAAAAAACTTGAAATTGGTAATAAAATCTCAGGTATTGGGCAAGTGAGCCTGGGCATGAGCATTAAGAGACAGAATGGGGGAGTATGGTCTTTTTGGGAGCATTCCACCTGAAAAGGGAAGAAAGCCTCAGATGGGCATGCATACAACTTCCTAAACACACTGCTCATGCTCACTTCCCAAGCATAAGGAGGACACTGCACATGCAGGCAGCCCACCCTAATGGAAGAATCATGGGAAAGGGGCACAAGACACCAGAAGTGGGCCAGCACACAAAGCCCTAAGATCAAGGTTAAATGCCATGCTTGATCTTCACAGTGCCCACTTGGGTCTCTTCCAAGTATGCTTTCCTTTCTTTCCTGCGCTAAAGCTTTTAAATAAACTTCCACTCCTGCTGTGAAACTTCCCTTCATCTCTTTTTCTGCCTTATGCCCCTCAGTCAAATTGCTTCTTCTGAGGAGGGAAGAATTGAGGTTGTTGCAGACCCAAGTTACTGCATTCACTGCCAGTTACTCAGGTACCTTCCACCCCTAACAGTTTTATATAAATCTTAGCATTTTTATCCTGTTTCCATGAAGAATGATAGGGATTTCATTGAATCTGTAAATTGCTTTGAGTAATATTGTCATTCTAACAATATTAATTCTTCCAATCCATAAGCATAGAATATCTTTCCATTTTGGGGGGGTGTCCCTTTCTATTTCCTTCATCAGAGTTTTATAGTTTGCCTTGTATAGATCTTTCTCTTCTTAGGTAAGATTGGTTCCCAGATATTGTACATTTTCTGTAGTTATTACAAATGGGTTTGCTTTATTTCTTTTTCAGATTGCTTGCTGTTGGCGTATACAAATGGTAATGATTTCTGTATGATAATTTTGCATCATGCAACTTTACTGAATTTGTTTTTCAGTTCTAACAGCTTTTTGGTGGAGAATTTAGGTTTTTCTAAGTATAAGATCATGTTGCCTGCAAATGGGCTAATATGACTTCTTCCTTTCCAATTTGGACGTTCTTTATTTCTTTCTCTCATCTAATTAGTCTGGCCTCATCTAATTTTGCCAGTGAAGGCTACAGACATGTGAAAATACCTAGTCGATAAACAGCAAAGCTGTCTATCCTCTCTGCATGCTGCTGAGCACAAATGTTTAAGAGAGTTCATTCAAAATCTGCCAAACCTGGCCCAGACCAGCAAAAATGCTCAGCTGACCTATGAACTTATGCTTGTAATCTCTGAATAGTAAACGGCACTGAATGTTCAATCTGACCTTGTAACCTTATTATATTCGTCTGTTCTCACACTGCTAATAAAGACATATCTAAAACTGAGTAATACATAAAGGAAAGAGGTTTAATGGACTCACAGTTCAGCATGGCTGGGGAGGCCTCACAATCATGGGAGAAGGCTAAGGAAGAGCAAGGCATGTCTTCCATGGTGGCAGGCAAGAGGGCACGTGCAGGGGAACTCCCCTTTATAAAACCATCAGATCTCATGAGATTTATTCACTATCACGAGAGCAGCATGAGAAAAACCCACCAACATAATTCAGTTACCTCCCGTCGGGTTCCTCCATAACATGTCGGGATTATTACAATTCAAGGTGAGATTTGGATGGGGACACAGCCAAACCATATCATTCCACCTCTGGCCCCTCCCAAATATCATGTCCTCACATTTCCAAACCAACCATGTCTTCTCAATAGTTCCCCAAATGAGTTAACTCATGTCAGCATTAACTCAGAAGTCCACAATCCAAAGTCTCATCTGAGACAAGTCCCTTCTGCTTATGAGACTGTAAAATCTAAAGCAAATTAGTTACTTCCTAGATACAAGGGGGTACAGGCATTGGGTAAATATACTCATTCCAAATAGGAGAAATTTGCCAAAATGAAGGGGCTACAGGCCCCATGCAAGTCTGAAATCCAGCAGGGTGATCAAATCTTAAAGCTCCCAAATGACCTTTTTTGACTCCATATCTTGCATCCAGGTTATGCTAATGTTAAGAGGTGGATTCCCACGGTCTTGGGAAACTCCACCCCTGTGGCTTTGCAGGGCACAGACCCCCTGCTGCTGCTTTTATAGGCTGATGTTGAGTCTCTGAGGCTTTTTCAGATGCTCAGTGCAAGCCATCAGTGGATCTACCATTCTGGAGTCTGGAGGATGCTGACTCTCTTCTCACAGCTCCACTAGGCAGTGCCACAGTAGTGACTCTGTGTGGGGGCTCTAACCCAACATTATCCTTCCACACTGCCCTAGCAGAGATTTTCCATGAGGGCCCTGCCCCTGCAGCAAACTTCTGCCTGGACAAACAGGTGTTTCCACACATCCTCTGAAATCTAAACAGGTTTCCAAACCTCAATTCTTGACTTCTGTATACTTGCAGGACCAACACCACATGAAAGCTGACAAGGCTTGGGGCTTGCACCACTCTGAAGCCATAGCCAAAGCTATACCTTGGTCCTTTTTAGCCATGGCTGGAGTGGCTAGGATACAGGGCACCAAGTCGCTAGGCTGCACACAGCAGGAGTGCCCTGAACCTGGCCCATGAAACCATTTTTTCCTTCTAGACCGCTGGGCCTGTCATGGGAAGGGCTGCTGTGAAGATCTCTGACATGCCCTGGACACATTTTCCCCATTGTTGTGGCAATTAACATTTGGCTCCTGGTTATTTATGCAAATTTCTGAAACCCACTTGAATTTTGTCCCAGAAAATGGGTTTTTCTTCTCTACCACATTGTCAGGCTGCAAATCGTATGCTGTGTCCTCTTAAATGCTTTGGTGCTTAGAAATTTCTTCTGCCAGGTTCCTTAAATCATCTTGCTCAAATTCTTAGTTCTACAGTCTCTAGGGCAGGAGAAAAATGCTGCCAGTCTCTTTGCTAAAGCATAACAAAAGTCATCTTTGCTCCAGTTCCCAGCAAGTTCCTCATCTCCACCTGAGACCACCTCAGCCTGGACTGCATTGTCCATATCACCGTCAGCATTTTGGTCAAAGCTATTCAACCAATCTCTAGGAAGTTCCAATCTTTCCCACATCTTCCTGCCTTCTGAGCTCTCCAAGTCTCTAGGAAGTTCCAAATTTTCCCACATTTTCCTGTCTTTTGAGCCCTCCAAACTGTTCCAATGCAGCCTGTTACCCAGTTCCAAAGTTGCTTCCACATTTTCAGGTATCTTTACAGCAGCACCTCATTGTACCAGTACCAATTTACTGTGTTAGTCCATTCTCATGTTCCTAATAAAGACATACCCAAGACTGGGTAATTTATAAAGGAAAGAGGTTTAATGGACTCACAGTTCAGCATGACTGGGGAGGCCTCACAATCGTGGTGGAAGGTGAAGGAAGAGCAAGGCATGTCTTACATGGTGGCAGGCAAGAGGGCATGTGCAGGGGAACTCCCCTTTATAAAACCATCAGCTCTCATGAGATGCATTCACTAGCTCAAGAACAGCATGGGAAAAACCCACCAACGTAATTCAACTACCTCCCACTGAGTCTCTCCTGTGACACATATTACAATTCAAGGTGAGATTTGGGTGGGGACACAGAGCCAGCCCATATCACTTGTCAACCATCACTAAGGCCATGAGGCATAATAGGTGTATAGCTAAGCCCTGGAGCCCTCAGGGAATCTTCTATGGCCCAAGTCTTCCCTCTTGCTCTAGGATTTATTTGTATTTCATTGCTTTGGGTATGGATTTTCTTTCCAATCAATTGAGCTGATTATTCTGTTTGATTGCTTGCCTGATTCCCACTTCTTTCTTCATTCCAAGGTGCTGAGCTTTGTTTTCCCTATGTTTGCATGTACAGCCTGGAAAAATCTTTTTCTCTCCTACTTCTAGGGCCACTTTTCCAGAAACCCAAATAATTGTTTCATGCACATTGGCTCAGGCTGCCCAAGGGCAAATTTTATTGTCCAAAGGACTCTCACTGATACTTTATGAGACCCACATCCTCCTTTCCAGGGAAATTATAAACCTATAGTTCCCATTTCTATTACCTAGTAGATATGAGTCTCTATTCTTTTCTGAATATTTTTCTTATTTTATAGACTATGGCCAGAATATTGTTAAATTATCAGCTCACTCAAATCCCTTAAATGTATTAACAAGAGGAAAAGGGAAGAGGAGCGTCTGTTTTTCAGGGGAAAAGGAACATCTAAATTTTTTTAGATTAAAGGTCTCTGGTGAATAGTCTTCATTTCTTTTTTCTTTTTTTTTTTTTTTTTTGGTCTGTAAGTCCTAATGCCATTTTTAGCTATTCATACATCGATGCCTTGTTTTAAGCAGGGATAATCACATTTATTCTCAGCCTTATGTTTTAAAAGATGTTTACAGTTTATGGGGTGTTGCTGATTATATTTTTCAAAGATGGCATAATGATATTTCTCATCTTGCAGATTCTTTTTATAATGTGAGTGTACTGCTCCTTTGTCAAAAGATAGTCTGTGCCCCCTCCCCTTAAGCCTGGACAGAACTTTGTAACTGTCTTGACTAATAAAATGCAATCAGAAGTGACATTATGTGACTTCCAAGGACAGATTATAGAATAAAACTGAAGAACATTAAAATGACAGGAACTGACATATTAATTAAAGGAAGAACAAAAGTGTTAAAAAAATCATTCAATAGTAGTTCTCACACTTTAGTGTAGATCATCAGAATCACTTGGAGGGCTTGATTAAAGAGATTTCTGGGCCCCACTTCCATATTCTCTGATTCAGAAATCTGAAGTGGGGTCTGAAGAATTGCATTTCTAAAAAGTTTTTATATGATGCTGATGTGACCAGTTCAGAGACCACACTCAGGGAAACACTAATGAAATAAAATATCAACTGACAAAACAGGAAACTTTTAGAAAAAAAGTTGAACGACTAAAAAATAAAAAAGTTCAGTGTTATATTTAATAGTACACAAAATTGGAGAAATCAAAAAATATTTGAATAATATCTAAAATCATTTTGGCATAAGGCCTTTAGTCCTTAAGCTTGCCTTGACAAACCAATCAACTGTAATTAGTAAGTGATTATTTAACAGTAATATATTTTTTCTTGGTCATACATCTAAACATCACCTTTAGATCATCAGTTCTAAAAAAGCACACAATTTAGGCAAGAGAGGCCAATTTATGAGGCCCATAAAGACAGAAAACAAGAAAAGGAACCAGAATTTTATACTTACCCTATTCAAGAAATTCCAATTTCCAAACATCTCATGTCATGATACCTTGGCCTTTGTACCTAAATTACAGTGTTTTGGAATTAGTCTTTTTCTGGGCAATTAAAAAAATTATTAGCTCAACTCTGTGACTAATACAGTTAAAGTCACCATGAAAGAGCTAGAATTAAGCCCAAATTACTCATGCGACCACAGTTACAAGCCAAAATAGCTGAGCACATTGCTGATCTACAACAATAGTATTCCAGATGTTTAATTAGGACATGATTGTATGTTACCTGAAGGGTTACAATGCCAACAAAATAATTTTTTTTCTTTTGTCCTCAGGAGGAAAAAATGTCAGGGTGAGGAGAGACAGTCAGAGCTGTCTCCTAATAAAATAAAATGCAGTATTTTAAAATTATCAGCCATTCTTTCAATCTAGAAAGAGCCCCATTACATACTTTTCCAGTTGTTATCTCACATATTTAATCCTAACAAGAAAAAAAGTGTTAACATTGTTCTGTTATTTTACAAATATCATTTCCTCATGTGTACTCATTCTCAATAACAGACAATTTTTTCCTCTTCTGATGAGAAAATGTCTGACAAAACAATACAATGAGTTGTGTATACAATGGCAATATAGGAGCCTTGATGGTATTTGGCATTATTCTCAAATACCTAGATAAAATTTTCAAGCTCCAGTTACCTTATAAAATGTCAGTTACCCAAGGAACACATAGCCAGATGGTTAAATATTTCAAGTATTTTCCAAATAACACCAGCAACAATATTAAACCCAGTTATCAGTATCTGTGCTATGACTTTATGAATGAAAAACAGGAAAATATTGCTTCTAGATAAAATTTTATATCCAAACATCACAATTTCTTTAGATACTTTTTCCTTGGCCAAAATTTTGTTCACTTGGTGCTGACACACTAATTATCCAGACTATTAAGAATAATTGTTATTTATTTCATTCAACAGAAATATTTTGAACAAACCCTAAGTGTGAGGTAACCTGGTAGGCATCAGATACATGCTAACAATAAAATACAATTCTTTCCTCTCAATAGTCCACATTGTCTAGTGGATGTTAACCATGAAAATAAATAATTATAATACATGTCAATCGGTGTTATTTTAGTGATAAGAACCAAACTGTTAAGTGCCCAAAGCAGACCATCCCTTCCCCAACTTCACACAGGAGCCCCCAGTGGCCCCTTAGGGACAGCGTGTAGACACAGATAAAAAGTTCCTGAGCACTATAAAGTACAGAGGAACAAACCGTTTGGCTGTTCTATGAATTAATACCAACATTCATTTAGATTAGATAAGACACTTATGGTACATTGAAAACAAAGTGATTAAAAACACTTTTATGCAAATCTCATTTGTGGCAGATAGGACTCTCAGATTTGGCAGTTGTGTGATCTTAACAAATACGGCTTTAATAATGCATTAAGACTTAATTCATGGATTTTCCATATTGGATTGTTTAGAAATTAGTGCTCATTTGGGAAAGATCCTGTTGCACTGAAATTAGTGCGGAAGGACTGGTATAAGGTTAATGGATTTGGGTGTTTAGAATACATTTGTCCACTTAATTCATCAGAAAGGCAGCCCAAGGCTTCAAAAATAAAACTGTCACCATCTGCACAGCAACAGTTAGTATTCATCAAAATATTTAGTCAAAACAACCAGACCAAAATCCTATCGAATTTACAAAGGGAACTGTGAGACCCTTAGCCCAATTTCAGGGCATTAAAATATGACTCTGAAGAGGTTAAATGCTTTGTCTATTGTCAGACTTCTAGGATAAGCAAAGCCACAACTAATACCAGGTCTTCTGACTAAATCCAATTTTTCTTAGCTACACCGTAGGGTTTCCAGTTCTGCCGTTATTTATTTGCATGAAAGAGAACAACTTTATTCTCATATAGGCAGATGCCATCAGCCCAGATTGGGTATGAATGTATCAGTCCCCCAGGACATTGTGGTTGGTTAGCATATAAATCTTAAGAAGTATCTGCCTGGTCTGCAACATTCTCTTTTTTTCTGGGAATTTACCTCACAGTTCAAAGGAATGGACATCTTAGCACAATGTTTGACCCACTCCTCTACTTTTTATGCTACGGTGTGGGATTTTGGAATTGTAGCTGAGAGGTTCTCTTCCTCTTTGAGCTCTTCTCTTGAATTGAAGTAACGTGAACTCTGGAACTGCGGGGATTCTAGCAGAAGAACTGGAGGTAAAGTGCAAGAACAAGAACAAAGCCGACGTGCAGTGAGACGCAGAGCAAAGACCAGGTGGCCCCAGGGAGAGAGTGCCTTGGTTCCTCATTATTTTCCAGTCCGCGCTGGCTCTCCAGTGTCAAGGCTCACCTGTGCTTTCTACTCTTGCATTCTGAAATGCATTTCTAAATCCTCACAATAAATTCATGCCAGGAAATGCAATCTCAAACAAGAGACTCTAAGAGAAAGTGTAAAGCATTAGGATTTCCCCTGGCTGGCTACGCAATGGGCAGTCTTTGGAAGTATACTGGAAGAATATGAGAATATGCTTCAGAAGCTACAATAACTTGAGTGTATGAAACCAGAACCAGACAAACTCTATTTCAGATGTCTTACACTAGGAGTGGAGAAAATTAGGGCATACTCCATAGAGACAGTTGGTGCCTAGATCAAAACATTTATACGAAAATTCTATGCTCCACCCTTCTGTTAGTCAGGATGTGCTAACAGATATAACCAAAAAAAAATCAAAGTTTCAAAAGCTTAGCATATGAAAAGCTTATTTCTCACTAACGCAAATGTTCTGTTTAGGCAGCTGCCTTGTGCAGATATCCTACAAAGAATAACTCAAGGATAAACAGTTAATCAGTGGCTCACTCTGCCCTAGTTCTTTATTTCTTTCTAGTTTAATTAAATTTTTTTTTTTTTTTTTTTTTGGAGACTTGCTCTGGGTGCCATCGTAGCTTCGTGGCTCACTGCAGCCTCGATCTCCTGGGCTCAAACAATTTCCCAGCTTCAGCCGCTTGAGTAGCACACGCTTGGCTATTTTATTTTATATATATGTAAAATATATATTATAAATATAATTTTATTTATATATTATAATATTTATATGTATATAAATATACATATATATATTATTTTTTAGAGATGAGGGTCTTGCTTCGCTGCCCCAGGCTGGTGTCAAATTCCTGACTTCAACTGATCCTCCTATCTGGACCTCCCACATTACTGGGATTACAGGCGTAAGCCACCACACCCAGCCCCCTAGCTCTTTAATTCCTTTGTTGAATGCTGTCTATCCAGGCAGTATAGTAAAGGAGAAAATTCAGAAATTTGAAGTTTTACAAGTTAAAGCACTGCCTACCTCAGACTCCAAACAAGAAGAGTTAAGACTGAAAAAGATTTTGAGCTACAAAATCCCCTTAATTCTGTGCCCCACAAAAAATGACCAGATTCAGGTTACAGCCATCTCATCTATTATTTCAGATGGTCTTTGAGCGATCAGCCACCAACCAAGAAGAAGACACAGGGATGAGAAAGAAAAGGCATAAGCCAACCTTGAGAAGTATATCTAGGAAGGAACTTTGGATGCTGGTCACTGCCACATGAAGCCTAATGCAAGGCCACTAAATTTATAAAGGAATCATATTACCAAAAGCAATGAAAATTCTGGACTTCATACACCTTTGACTAGAACAGTCTTAATACAAATTTTGGGCTCTTAGATTTGCACCAGCAGGAATGGGCTCTAAAAACTCTGTAGCCA
This sequence comes from Piliocolobus tephrosceles, assembly GCF_002776525.5. Taxonomy (NCBI): domain Eukaryota; kingdom Metazoa; phylum Chordata; class Mammalia; order Primates; family Cercopithecidae; genus Piliocolobus; species Piliocolobus tephrosceles. Next base: position 22,958,965 of record NC_045455.1, on the reverse strand, counting down.
TTAAGGAGAGCACAGTTCTCGGTATCGATTTCCAAGGTGGAGAATAATAAAAAAGAAAGCCTCTCCCAGAAGGTGGAACCTGAGTCTGCAAAGAGCAGCAAACAGGCAGTGTCTCTAAAACAGCAAAATTAGGTTCTAATCAAGGAACTTTCCCCACTCTTTGAGTAAGATTTTGCAACCTTTATGGGCCAATGATTGCCGTGCCTCTGCCATTTGACCTGTTTCTATACGGGAGATTTATTGCTGTTGTCTGTGGTTGATTTGTACCTATTTGGGGAAAGGTACAGTGCAGACAACTTGTCTTTTTAGCTCTAAGGTGGATCAAGATGCCACATTATAATCTGATGGAGACGACTGGAAAACACTTAGAAATACTGGACTTTGAGCATAAATAGTAACCAGGTGGGGTTTTGAGTTATCTCAATGTGTCTGGGAAAAGACCGAAGCAGATATTTTGGTCAGCAAAGGAAAGAGGCTGTTGCGGTTGTGGAGACTGACTCACTGTTCACCAAATTAACGTTATTCTCCTCCGGGGCACACAGTTAGACATTTCCTCCTTTGCAATTAGAAACAGCCATGTGACTGAGTTCTGGCCAATGGGAGGGCTCCTTTCATTTCTGGACCTTGGCAAAGTAAAGTCCTCTTGACCAATTACCTCTCTCTTCCCCATCGGCTAGTTGGAAGTAGAAACATTGTTAAAGATGGCGCAAAGTCAGCCTGTTTCCCTAAATGGCTGTCTTCCCCACTGGTGGCTATCTAGATTCTATGTGAGTTACTGACGTAAACTGAGATTTGGGAGTTCATCTGTCAACACCTAGAATGATCTTAGCTAATAAACACCTCTACCCTATAAAAAAAAGCTTAATGATCTGACTGAGACAATATAGGTTTCTGGCAACTAGAATAGTAATAGCTAAGACGATCCGACTGTGGAACTATTACTTAGGATCCTCCGAGGACCTTAGGTTACTTTGTTCACAGGGCAGCTCCAGTGGAATAAAAATAACCTAAATAAATCAAAACAAACAGCAAGTACAAATACAACAGAATACTTTGTTCTCTAAAGATCCAATGTAAATCAAGCCTCTACTATCTCCAAGTCTTTATCTTCAATGATGCCCTGAGGTTAAGGTCATTTTGAAGAAAGTAATAGTGGGCCCGCGCGGTGGCTCAAGCCTGTCATCCCAGCACTTTGGGAGGCCGAGGCGGGCGGATCACGAGGTCAGGAGATCGAGACCATCCTGGCTAACATGGTGAAACCCCGTCTCTACTAAAAAAATACAAAAAAACTAGCCGGGCGAGGTGGCGGGCGCCTGTAGTCCCAGCTACTAGGGAGGCTGAGGCAGGAGAATGGCGTAAACCCAGGAGGCGGAGCTTGCAGTGAGCTGAGTTCTGGCCACTGCGCTCCAGCCTGGGGGACAGAGCCGAGCGAGACTCTGTCTCAAAAAAAAAAAAAAAGGAAGGAATAGTGATAGACTAGCATCCAGATCTGCTGGGAAGCTGAAGTCTCACACTACCCAGGGCCCAAATTTTGTTTTTAATTTAAATAGACAAGAATATTTCCAGATTATTACTTTTCAAGGATCCTAAAGATGTTTTATTGTAAACTATAGGCTCCAAGATGAAACTGGAGTTGTTACAGGGGTTGTAGTATCAGGTAAAATGCCACCTATATAAAGAGGACCCTCTGCACTCCTAAGCACTGGTTACAAAGATGCAAAGAAGTGGTGTACAGAGAACACATATCATCCCAAAAGGATAATACGACCCCCAGATGCTCCCAGTGGTTCCCTGAAGATCCTGAATCAAAGAAAGCTTCTCAGGGCAGGGAAAAATAGTGGGCAGGTTTTTAAGCCAGTTGTCACACATGGCCACAATAAGCAGCTGACCCTTTCACTTACTTTTCTGTGCCTGTTGTAGGATGCTCTGTATCCTCTGGACACACAATTGCATATATTAGCATAGAGATGTTGGGTTTGCCCCACGTACTAAATAAGATTTTTTTGGTGACAGTTTTCTCTTCCACCCCCAACAACCTCCCCACTATAGGTCAAAAGTTGCAATCTGGATACAACAATTGCCTGGGCTTAAGGGTCACCATGCCTTAGTAAACGGCTGACTTCTTTCACATAGGCGCCGAACCCAGAATATTGGTGAACGTGGGGGAAGAAGGAAAGTTATCTGTCCAGCAGCCAAGGAAAAAAATCAAGATGATATCTTCAAAGATGTCTCCCAGTCCATGATAACATTCCTCGTATGGGAACTGACCCCTTCCACAAACAGAGGCGAATGACGCCTCTGGAAGTCTGTTCATACAATGTGACAGTACAATGTCTGTTCTGGACATAATTGATAAGCCAGAAGTGGCCACAGCATTGAAGCTGAACAAATAAAACTATTTTTCCTGAAAATGTAGAGTTTGAGTTTCTACATCAGCCTAGTGGTCCACTTAACTGAGGCAGTGCAACAGCAGCAAAAATGAAGTTGGCCTCTTCTGCTAAGGTCACAGAAAAGAAGGAGAGAAGCCTGACTACCAAGAGCAGAGAATCATGCAAACAAACAAGAAAAAGCAGAGGCAATGGGTCATGAATTCCAGGAAGAATTAGGTGAGTGTGGGCACATGGACTTCTGATTATTCCTGCTTTAGATCAGACTGAACTCAACAACCTTCAATTCTGCAAAGCAACTCTGCATCTTTCAAATATATCTAGAACTAGATGTACCATATGACCCAGCCATCCCACTACTGGGTATATACCCAAAGGATTATAAATTATGCTACTACAAAGACACATGCACACGTATGTTTATTGCGGCACTATTCACAATAGCAAAGACTTGGAATCAACCCAAATGTCCATCAGTGACAGACTGGATTAAGAAAATGTGGCACATATACACCATGGAATACTATGCAGCCATAAAAAACGATGAGTTTGCGTCCTTTGTAGGGACATGGATGCAGCTAGAAACCATCATTCTTAGCAAACTATCACAAGAAGAGAAAACCAAACACCGCATGTTCTCACTCATAGGTGGGAACTGAACAATGAGCTCACTTGGACTCGGGAAGGGGAACATCACACAATGGGGCCTATCATGGGGAGGGGGGGAGGGGGGCGGGATTGCATGGGGAAGTAATACTGAAAAAAATGAAGAATTGATGGGTGCTGACGAGTTGATGGGTGCAGCACACCAACATGGCACATGTATACATATGTAACAAACCTGCACGTTATGCACATGTACCCTAGAACTTAAAGTATAATAAAAACAAAAAAACAAACAAACAAAAAAACAAATATATATATATTTTTTTTCTTTTTCTTTTTTTTTCTTAAATGAGCTCAAGTTGGTTTTGTTTCCTAATGCCAGAAATACAGGACAACAACCAGGCATTCCATTTGAAGTCAGCCCCTTTGAGTAATTAATTCCCTAACCTTAGCTTAACCCAATTCACTTACTTTATTTTCCCCATTATCAGTCTATTGATACTGGCCTGCCCCCTGGCCACATCTAATAATGGCTATCAAAGGATTCATGATATTCCTCACCAGTCTGTCTATTTTTTTTTAACTTTGCTAAAACTGCAAAAATGTATTTCCCTTTGCTTTATTAAAGTCAGATTTCAAATATGTAAGGATTAACCTTTATACGCTTATATGGCTGCTATTTTGCTACTAATTCCATTCATCTTTTATCTATTTCACATTTGGCATTACTTAAAGAGGAGATACTTTATTCTGTCCGATCAGAAAACTTGTGGTTTTCTTTTTATCATTTGCTTTTGATGTATGGAATTCATCCGTGCTTCATTCAGGTTTACCACATGGTTATTTGGGTTGATCTAACCAGGATGTCCCGGGCTTTACATTCACTCTCCAAGGCCTTCCAAAAGGGCACGTTACAGGTTATGTGATCACCTTGGCCATGATGGATAGTAGCCACATCGACAACAGAAGACAATACTGGTCTGGTAGGACATCGTGCTATTTTTTGTCTTAAATCTCATATCTCAATGACACGTCTAGTCTCCCTTCTCACTTGACTGAATTAAGACATTTTATCCTATATCTTATTTTAAAATAATAACTACTGGGAAAAATAATACCAAGAATTGTCTTCTCCCAAGAAACAAAGCCTTACCTCTCTGATCTTTATTCTTTCTGAAATAGCCTATTTTCCCACAGCTTAAGGGTCAGTTACAATCTGACCACATTTAACGTAAAATAGAACTCAGCATTCAAGTTGTGCTGTCACCAAAGTAAAGCATGTTAATGCCTGAAACTACTTAGCTTCTGATAGATTAAATGTGAATCAAAGCCAATTTTGTTTTCTCTACATCTTCACTTTGGGTCTTTTACTCCTCTATACTTTGGTACAAATCCATTCTCCACTTAATACAGAAACACTAGACTTTACTGAATACTTCTAGCCCCCGATCTATGTTACATCCCCCTGATCTGGGGATGGATCCCCAGACAAGTTATTTTACTGGACATTGGAAAACCTGTAAGGACACATTGGTGTAAAATTCTCTCTGCAGTGTCCTGGGGATCTGCTACTCCAGGCCCGGCTCAGATGGGACAGCTCAACAGAGGCCTGTCTGTTCTTTCTGTGTCATCCTCCTCCTTGTACCGGTAGGTTAACCCAGGCATGCTGTTTTCATGGTGATAACAGGAACACCAGCAAACCCCTCCATATCCACGTGAGGCTCGGTGCTGGCACACCATTATTTCTGCCTTATTTTATCAACCAAAGCATGTCACCCAACTAAAGCATGTCACCCAGCCAAATGCCAATGCCAAGCGTCAGGAAAAATACTGCACTCTTATGTGAGGAACTCAAAAAACACACGTCAAAGGTCCTAGATAGAAAGAAAGATGAAAAATCAGGGACTATAATACAATCTGCCACCACCCAACTAGTCTTCTCTCACTATGTTTGATACGAAGAAACTGTGTTAAATATTTTTAAATCCTTTCCAGCTTTAGCATTATGATTCTGTATAAACTTTTCAATGTATTGCTTTACAATTCCACATTATTTTTATTATTCTAATAATTATAGGTATCTGTTCAGATAAAATTTATAACACATTACAGATGCTTCATGATATGTGATACGTATGTTCTTTTCCCAGAGAGAATTACGATTAAATTATATTAGAAAACCTAATAACTGTTTTTCTAAACTTACAAGGAAAAATGATTTTGTCCTTTTGGTTGTAAATTCACATATCTTTAGATATTACTGGCCTACAAAAATGAATGAGGTGGTATTAGCATTTTTGCCACATCATATTTTACTGGTTCTGTAATCCACCTGTATAAATTGCTGCAGCTCCAAACTTCACAGCAACACATCTACTAAATCATATTTAAGCGTCCCCAGGTTGTACTGTGTATGCTTATAAATAAATTCACTTACATTCTTCAACTCAGAATCTTTACTGATACCTTCTCCCAGCAAATACACTAAGTGGCAGCAACTTTGTTGAAGTATTCTTGACATGAAATAAATTTAAGCATACCTTTCTATGAGTTTCGACAACTTTATTCACCTGTGTAACCTTTGCCACAATCAAGAAATAGAGCTTTTTTTGTTTGTTTGTTTGTTTGTTTGTTTGTTTGTTTTTGAGATGGAGTCTCACTCTGTCACCCAGGCTGGAGTGCAGTGGTGTGATCTCAGCTCACTGCAAGCTCCTGGGTTCACGCCATTCTCCTGCCTCAGCCTCCCAAGTAGCTGGGACTACAGGCGCCCACCACTATGCCCAGTTAATTTTTTCTATTTTTAGTACAGACGGGTTTCACCGTGTTAGCCAGGATGGTATGGATCTCCTGACCTTGTGATCCACCCACCTTGGCCTCCCAAAGTGCTGGGATTACAGGTATAAGCCACCACGCCCAGCCAAAATAGAGCATTTTTATCATCTACAAAAGGTCTTATGTGCCCCTTCACGTCAATCCTACTCCTTCTACTCCCAGTTCAAACACTGACCTAATGTCTGTCAATCTGGATTAAATGTGTTTTTTTAAAAGGTTCATATAAATGGAATTTTACATTAGGTTTTGTATCTGACCCCTTTAGCTCAGCAAGATTTTATTGTGCCTCATTTATACAGTTGCACGAATGAGTCTATTTATTCCTTTACATTGCTGAGTAATATTCCATTCTGTGTGTACACAGCAGATTGTTTATTCATTAACTGCTGAAGAACTGTTGAGATTTTTCCATTTAAAGTTATCACAAATAAAACTAATATAACATCTGCATATAAGTTTTTTTCATAGATACTTGGTATGCATTTAATCACTATAGTGTTGTGTAATGGTATTTAATCAGTTTTAATTTACATTTTACAGTATATTCATTATGTTTAGCAACTTTTCATGTGATTTTTGGTCATTTTGTGTACATTCTCTTATGCTGTATCTGTTTAAACGTTTTGCTTTTTTGGCTTGTCTCATTGTTAAATAGTAGGAGTTTGAAGAACTGACTTTTTAAAAATTTGAATCTTTCAATACATGATTTGTGTAGCTCTAATCCATATGTTTCTATGATGAACTATACAAACATTAATTTTTTCATGTTTTTATAGAAAAAAACAACCAGTAGAAAATAAGGTTAACCCCCAACACCGCATGTTCTCACTTATAAGTAGGAGCTGATCGATGAGAACACATGGACACAGGGAGGGGAACAACACACATTGGGGCCTGTCAGGAGGGTGGAAGGAGGAATTGCATCAGAGTAAGTAGCTAATGCACACAGGGCTTAACTCATGCTTACCTAGTGATGGATTGATAGGTGCAGCAAACCACCATGGCACACATTCACCTATGTAACAAACCCTCATGTCCTGCACATGTAGCCCAGAACTTAAAATAAGGTTGAACTTTCTATAATTAATATCAGTATACAGTGCTACCGTACCATATTGTCAGTTTTGCATTAGCAAAGTGAATTCCAGGAATAGGAAAGAAGCAAAATCACATGTCAGCAATTCAAATTCTTTTGAATTTTCTGCATTGTGAACACAAGGATCTCCAGTCAGAACAATTTTCTCTCTTTTTTTTTTTTTCTTGACTTCCTTTATTTTCAGTCTGGCTTAGGTAGATAGTTAATATTTTTGACAAGAACTTGGTTGGCAAATACTACATAGATATTTTTATTGTATTTTCCTCCAAGGAGTAGATGGACTCTTTCAGGTTACCAGGATCTGCGGTACTGACAATCTAATTAATGAAAAGTCACTGAATTGTGCAAAGGTCCAAAAGGCCAAGAAACCAACAGTTCCAACTCACCATTCAGCACTGTTCCTTGAGACATTGCCAGCTCTAATTGTGATCTAATTCAGCTTGGCACCTGGAGAAGTGATCATATTTGTATTTTTAGTAGAGATGAGGTGTTTTGCCATGTTGGACAGGCTGGTCTCAAATTCCTGACCTCAGGTCATCTGCCGCCTCAGCCTTCCAAAGTGCTGGGATTATAGGCGTGTGCCATTGTGCCCAATCAAGGACTGCTTTTCTAGATTGTTGTCATACAATTTTGAATCCAAACAAGGCTTTTAGTTTTCTTTAAAACCATTCCACTCCACCATGCTGCTCTTAATTATAAGTATGTTATTTAATTATAAGTCAGATTAGCAACATATTATACTTCAGTGGCTTTTGATTTGTAGTAGTTACGAGGTATCTACCGTTTCTTATGCTTGGTGCTAAAAAACAACAATGGCTACTAGCAAATTATTCCCTGTGTATAGTGCTTTACCTACTTCTCAGATAGAATATAATGGTAAGATTTTTTTGCTTTTGGCCACAATGAAATAATAGGCACAACATTTACCTTCTTATCATAAACAACTAGAAAACAATTACAGTATATAAAGTGATAGTTTTCACATATTGGAAAACAGGAAGTATAAAACTTTGATCCTTAAGAGAGGGTAAAAAAATAAGGTTAGCCCTACATTCACCTTGACTTGATTCTTGTAGGTACCTTCCAGATCTCCTCCTTGGGAGGAGGTTCCCAAACAGACCATAGTTGAAAGTTGTAGAGACAGATTTTAGAAATGGGGGATCCAAAAAGAAAAAAAAATAACCCTTCAGAAGTCTGCTTAGGCATCCTGTTTATTTTCTTCTGAATATTAAGTTGAGCATGTATACGGCAAAACTGTAATGTTGGACAAACAAACATGAGAGCACTGTGAGTTGAGTAATTTCTGGACTTTGTACAACAGGATTGTCCTACAGGATTGTTTAAGTTGCAACTAACCAGAAGTGAGTGTCCTCACTGATTACCAATGTATTCAGTAGCTGTTGATAAAGATTTTGACTTAGATATGGGACCAAACATTCTCTAGAGTATACGGTACTCTAGAAGCACCCTACCAAAGTTAAATCAAATCTTGAAAGGATCCAAGTTAACCTTAAATAACTTATAGACAGAAAAAAGATCAACATTCTTTAAAGAGAGTACAGAGTGCAGATCACTTTCAGCAACATAAAATTCAGAGGGTCTGACTTATGATTAGAAATTGCTGGATATGCCAACAAGCAAAAAAATTTAACACAAAATACAGAGAACAATTAGTTAATAGAATCAGATTCAGACGTTACAGAAGTGATGGGATTGCAAATATGTCATTATAAATATGTTCGTCTACATAAAGGAAAGAGGGAAGGAAGGACTATTAGTACATTAAAAAATATTTGTCTGATTGTAATTTTATCAGAGGGGACAAAAGTGTTGATGATAAGTCAGATGTGGAAAAACATTAACAGGCCAATGAGAAAAATGTGGAAAATATAATATTGATTTACAGTGCTGAGATGGAAAAATGCAGTCATAAGAAATTAGGTTCTTCTTTAGGAGTAAGAGCATTATGGCTAATGTTTTATTACTCAGATGACTAGACTGTGTCTACCGGAATTTCTTGAATAGGCATTAAGATACACTGTTGCAAGTACAGTGTGTTATTCAATCTCATCTCCCCAGCACTGAGCATGGGGCCTGGCATATTCGTCCACTGACTCAACAAATATTTATTGAGCTACCATATGTAAGGCATTATGTTAGGTTATAAGCATGTCACACTGGAACCTCCTTCATAGCACTAATACTCTAACAGAAGAGACAGACATTGAACAAACAACTAACACATGTAAAATATTTAGTAATGACTCATTGAATAGCTGAATTATTAGCCAGATAGATAGATGAGTGGAATGGATAGAACGGATACTTAAATGGATGACCTGAAAAGTTGCAAGAAGCTCTACAGCCCCAGAGCCTATTACAGAGTCTGGCAAATAGTAGATGCTGAATAAATATTTGTTCAATGTATAAATGTTTGACTAAATTATTACACAGAAGTACTAAACGACTTCAAATATGTCTTCTATTGGTCTATTGTGTTCTAAATAAACATAGACCACAAACAGGTCTTCTGTTAGTCTGCTACAACACTTAAAAATCTTACTTCTAGAATTACTCATTTCTAAAGAATATGCCAGAGAGGTCATCATCCACTGCTAATTTATTAGGGCTATTAATGTATACTCATCATTAATCTGGTAAGTGAGACAGCAAGATAATTGTTTACCAACACTGGAAAAGATTATATTAATTTGGTTCTGGAATAATTTTGCAACCACATTCATAAAATCTAAAAAGAACACATTGACATTTTTTCTATTCTCCACTGTCAGTATTACTGAAAATGTCCAAAAGGTAAAGGCCATGCCGACCAGTATCATTGTAGAAAATGTGACTGATGGAAGAGCTGGAAGGAAAAATAAATAATTTGGTATAAGGATGTAAATACGCATATCTGAGTCATGTTCAAAAACACTTGTGTACTAAGTGAAATTGCATTTTAATTGGAAATTTAAAAAGTAATACACAAAACAAATTTAATTGTATATACAGACTGAAACTATGAAAACAAATTTAGTTGATCTTAACTTAGAAATTCAATTAAGTAATAAAAGGCAGTATAGCCATCTTTATTTGGCAATATGTTAACAATTTATTGACTTCCTTGTTTTCCCTTTTTTTTTTTTTTTTTAACTTTGCAGCCACTTGCTTTTGTTCTATAGAGGCAAAACTTTTAATTCTAGACACTAAAGAGCTTGTTCAAAGTAATTGTTGGTGATTCAGAAGATACTCAATTAATTATGACATTGCTTTCCCCATGCAAAAGGTGAACCAATTAAGGAATAAGACAAAAAAGTTATTGAGAATGAAGATTTTTAGAAATCATCTGTACTGATGCTAAAACTGATACTGCAGAAGTCTCCATGTGGATCCAATCTCTGTTAAGCTTTCTTCAAGGCAGGGAGGGCTAGAAGGTGTGCTTTCTACAGAAAGGCTGACCCCAGAGAGAAGAGTGGGGAAAGACTGAGGACATATGCCCAGTTCTTCCAAACTCAACAATGAGGGAACCCATTCCATCTCCCTGGGGAGAAGTAAATGTTAAGATCCAACTTTAGGAGCATTTAGAAAAAAACAACCTTCTATATGAAAACCATCATGGAAGCCTTCTTTCTACCCAAAATGAATATATGGAAACTAAAGTTAACAAAGGAACTAAAAAAAAAAAGTCTGAAGTTCAACATTTACACAAGACAAGAGCATCAAATGCTTACAAGGACTTCATATCTTTCCTTGAGAACATTAATGTATAGGAGCTCAGAAACCAGATTCTATTACATGACCAAAGTTTAATTAAAATATTGTGGGCACATTTTATATAGTTTGGATGCCTGTCCCCTCCAAATCTCATGTAGAAATGTGATCCTAAATGTTGAAGATGAGATCTGCTAGAAGATGTTCGAGTCTTGGGGGCGAATCCCTCATGAGTGGCTTGACGCTCTCCTTATGGTAGTAAGTTACTGCAAGTAATCATTAAAAAATCAGGAAACAACAGGCGCTGGAGAGGATGTGGAGAAATAGGAACACTTTTACACTGTTGGTGGGACTGTAAACTAGTTCAACCATTGTAGAAAATAGTGTGGCGATTCCTCAAGGATCTAGAACTAGAAATACCATTCGATCCAGCCATCCCATTACTGGGGATATACCCAAAGGATTATAAGTCATGCTGCTATAAAGACACATGCACACATATGTTTATTGCGGCACTATTCACAATAGCAAAGACTTGGAATCAACCCAAATGTCCATCAGTGACAGACTGGATTAAGAAAATGTGGCACATACACACCATGGAATACTATGCAGTCATAAAAAAGGATGAGTTCATGTCCTTTGTAGGGACATGGATGCAGCTGGAAACCATCACTCTCAGCAAACTATTGCAAGAACAGAAAACCAAATACCATATGTTCTCACTCATAGGTGGGAATTGAACAACGAGATCACCTGGACACAGGAAGGGGAGCACCACACACCGGGTCCTATTGTGGGGAAGGGGTAGAGGGGAGGGATAGCATTAGGAGATATACCTAATGTAAATGACGAGTTAATGGGCGCAGCACACCAACATGGCACATGTATATATATGTAACAAACCTGCACGTTGTACAAATGTACCCTAGAACTTAAAGTATAAGAAAAAAAACAAACAGAAAAAGAGTTTGGGACCTCCCCTCTAACCCTTGTTGTCTCTCACATGTGACACAACGGCTCTCCCTTCACCTTCCACTAAGTTTTACTAAGTAAAAACTTCCTGAAGCTCCACCCAAAGTTGAGCAGATGCTGGTGCCATGCTTGTACAGCCTGCAATACTGTGAGCTAAGTAAAGAAATGCCTTTGTGGGTCACGGGCACTGAAGTCACAGATAGCTATAGACATGAAGGGGCCATCAGTTCAGTATATTGGTTGTTATAACTTTTGAAGACATATAGATATGGTTTGGCTGTGTCCCCACCCAAATCTCTTCTTGAATTGTAGCTTCCATACACCCATGTGTTGTGGGAGGGGCCTGTGTGAGACAATTGAATCATGGGGGCGGTTTCTCCCACACTGTTCTCATGGCGGTAAGTCTCTTGAGATCTGATGGTTTTATAAGGGGAAAACTCTTTCCCTTGGTTCTCATTCTTTCATACCAGCTACCATGTAAGATATGCTTTTGCAGCCAGGCATAGTGGCTCACACCTGTAATCCCAGCACTTTGGGAAGCTGAGGTGGGTGGATCACCTGAGATTAGGTGTTCAAGACCAGCCTGACCAACATGGTGAAACCCCATCTCTACTAAAAATACAAAATTACCCAGGTGTGGTGGCACATGCCTGTAATCCCAGCTACTTGGGAGGCTGAGGCAGGAGAATCACTTGAACACAGGAGGTGTAGTTTGCAGTGAGCTGAGATCACACCATTGCACTACAGCCTGGGTAACAAGAATGAAACTCCATCTCAAAATAAAATAAAATTAAATTAAATTAAAATAAAAAGTAAAAAGTGCCTTTTGCCTTCTTCCATGATTGTGAGGCCTCCCCAGCAACGTGGAACTGAGAGTCCATTAAACCTCTTTTTCTTTATAAATTCTCCAGTCTCAGGTATGTCTTTATCAGCATCATGAAAATGGACTAATACACATATGATTTAACGACCCTTCCCCAAATAACCTAGCAACTATAAGGTGCCAGATCCTTACATTACCTTGAGTAAGAAGAGAAATCCAAGAATAACTGAGATTTTTCTCTACCAGACCTGGGTATGACAGAGGGCTTAATAGGGAAATTAACTTTATATATGGAAAAGAAAGAGATATACTGTTTCTTGCTTGCTTGAATTTGTAGTCTGATATCTACATCTGTACAAAGTTCCAAGTGCTCATTCTTTCATTATGGTACTGAATAACATTCAATTAGTAGAAACTGAGTTGAGAAGTTACGTGGACAATTGACAAAAAGAGATTGATATTTACCTATGTAACAGCATAATAGGAAGAGCTGCATACCAAAAATCAGAAAGGTTGTGTTTAAGTCTCATCACCACTGTTGACTATATAGTTTGGGTAAGTCATACCTTCTTATCTGTAATAATTCTTAGACAACTATCCTAAGAGCTTGTTTTAAAAAAAGTAAGCAGGGAATTTCTAAATTTCTTGTAAACAATGCTAGCTCCTGGAATTATTGTAATGATTATGATTGGGGATATACACAAAACTATTACATTATATACAGGTATAATTGAAGGGAGATAAGAAAATAGAAATTTCTACATGATAATGACATCATTTACTCTCCCTTAATTCAATGCTATTTACCTTTTCACTTTAAAAATAAATTCAGCTACTATTGTATTTTTTTTCAGATGACAATCTGCTGTACACTTTACTTTCATTCAACAAGAAAAGGACTAAGTATCAAATACACCACACTAGACAATGTGGAGAAGTAAACCTCTTGAAAAAGATCCATCAATGATTTTAGTTTAAGAATATTACCTGATGTTCAGGGAAGATGCCTTTGTGTTATAATCTGTCCAGCTTCAGTTTCCACTTGGTCATATGGTGACACTTTCTAATGCAGCAAAGATAGGATAAGAAACAGTGATTAGTGTAATATATTATTGGAACTGAGAAGAGGAGAACCTAGTTCTACTGAGATGATAAGGAAGACTTCAAAGAGAAGTCATACTTGATTGGTAGTCTTTCAAATGAACAAGAATAAGGACAGGATATTTTAGGCAGAAGGGAGATATGCACAGCACCTTAGGCATGAGATAACTTGACATAATCAAGAAATCTCCGTGAGGGAGTGACTAGAGACCAGAGGGTGTATGTTGCCAAATGGAAGTTGAGTCAGAAATGATGACGGGGGCTAAAAATGATGTCCTTTCTATGATGTATGGAAGAGTTTACAATTGATCCTGTAAAGCAGTGGAATTCTGAAGGATTTTTAAATCAGAACTTATAATCTTGATGATAATAGTTTTCTAAGAAACTAAGCAAATACGGTGCCAAAAGCTTTTCATGTCCCTTCAATACATTGTGTTCCGGCTTTAAGTTCAGCTACAGAATCCAGGATGTCCAAACTTAGAAATTAGTTGTTACCCGAATAGAAACCTAAATGTACAAAGACAAGACAGTGGATTGGTCAAGATGTGGATCTTTCTTTTTTAAATGTATAGCCTACATGCCTTGCTTTTGTTCCTTAACCCTTGTTGTCAATTTTTAGTGGATCCATAATTGATCATTCACGTCCATTAATCTTGTTTCAACTTCAATGCCTGCCTTGTCCTCTAAGTACTATTTGTGTTGACTGGCTGTCTGATTCTGGTAAGGCACCCTTTTTCTGGTTAGTTCATCTGGTTCCAGTAACCTGGTTTTGATTTCATTATTTTCTATTTATTTATTTTTATTATACTTAAGTTCTGGGATACATGTACAGAAAGTCCAGGTTTGTTACATAGATATACACATGCCATGGTGGTTTGCTGCACTCATCAACCTGTCATCTACATTAGGTATTTCTCCTAATGCTATCCCTCCCCTAGCCCTCAACACCCCAACAAGCCCCTGTGTGTGATGTTCCCCTCACTGTGTCCATGTGTTCTCATTGTTCACCTCCCATTTATGAGTGACAACATGTGGTGTTTGGTTTTCTGTTCCTGTGTTAGTTTGCTGAGAATGATGGTTTCCAGCTTGATTTAAGTCCCTGCAAAGGACATAAATTCAACCTTTTTTATGGCTGCATAGTATTCCATGGTGTGTATGTGCCACATTTTCTTTACCCAGTCTATCATTGATGGACAGTTGGGTTGCTTCCAAGTCTTTGCTGTTGTGAATAGTGCTGCAATAAGCACACATGTGCACAGTGTGGCAATTCCTCAAGGATCTAGAACCAGAAGTACCATTTGACCCAGCAACCTCATTACTGGGTATAAACCCAAAGGAATATAAATTATTCTACTGATTTCATTATTTTCTAAGCATAAATAGCTCTTCAATTTGTCACCTACCCGAGCTGCATTCCACATTTTCCCTCAGGCTTCTTACTCAAAGAACCTTTCTTGAATTCCAAACCTCTTATGTTCCCAGGTCCTGGTGTAATGAGCAGTCTTATCAAGATCTCTTCTTCCACTAAGAAAAGCCAAATGTTCACACTCTTCCAGGCACTCAGGTCAAAGGAGGAAATGTCAAAACACAGGTCAAAAACCAGTAATATCTTGCCTGGGTTTATGTTTAAAAATAAGTTAGACTGTCTTGATCAAAAGTAGTGTCAAAATATACTCCTTTTTTACGGTTAAAAGTAGTCTTACAATCCTCAAGAGACCAGCTGCGATGTGTTCAAGTTTCATCCTGTATTTTCTTTTACACTTATATTTGACAGGTAGAATATGTAGCCTATCTCCTTCCCCAGATGGTCATGGAATTCATGTTACCATATACCAGTATCAATAACTGTGCTGCCAATAGAAGCATGCGGGGAAGGGAGCTGTCTATAGCAGCCTGGGTGTGGGAACACCTTTGAATATTGTCATCCCTTATCAATCACCATGTTTAGCTTGAAAAACATTGGACTTTTGCAAATTGCAGCAACCAGTATTAAATGGGATGAAACTCATCATCTTTTTTTCCCCTGACTTTTGTCTCATAGCATAAAAATCAATTCAAAAGAAGCTCACTGTTTTCCTACAGGATGGAGCTCAATTTAAGTTCTAGATTTTTCACTTAAAAATGTGATATACCTTCTTAAAGGAATGCTATACTTCAATCATTAAAAAATAACCTGTTTACAAAATCTGGAGCATGACATTTTAGTGGAGCAGCTTCATGATTTAAAACATAGAAAAATAGCAAGGGAAATATTTACCAAATGAAAAAATCCATACGTACTTTGATCTGTCCGTTAAATTTCTAGAAATTCATAGTACTACAGTTACACTTAACTATGTGCAAAATAACATGCACAAGAATATTGCTCCCATACAACAACAATAACAACAACAACAATAACAACAGCAACCATTAACAAGGGGCCAGTTAAATGATTCATATAATGGCATAAAAGTTAACTATTTAAAAGAATGGACCAACACTCTAAGTACAATTAGGAAAAACTGCCAAGGTATATAGTGAAGTAAATGCAGTTGATCTTCATTATTCATGGAGTCAGAATTCATTAATTCACTTATTCACTAAAATTTATTTCTAACCCCAAAAGCAACATTCACAGAGCTTTTGCAGTGACTCTACACATACATAGAGCAATGAAAAACCTGGGCTGCCCGTGCACATGTTCCCAGCTGAGGTCAAGGAAGGTGACTTCTTATTTCAGTGCTCATAATGTAGCCAAGTTTCCTTTTCCTTTTCCTTTTCAATTTAGTGCCACATTTTTTCATGTTTATGCTTTTCATTGGTGATTTTGATTTTCACTTTACAATGACTCCCAAGTGTAATACTGAAATGCTGGTTAGTATTACTAAGCACAAGAAGGCTTGTGGGGTACCTTAAAGACAGAGTATGTGCATTAGATAAGCTTCATTCAAGCATGAATTATAGTGTCACTGGCAGTGAACTCAGTGTTAATAAATCAATAATATATGTTAAGTAAGGTGTCTTTAAACAGGAAGATACACAAAACAAGGTGGTATATTGATCGGTCATGAAAGGGTGATTAAATGCTCATAGGAACCTAACCTTGTATTTCCCCTAGGAGCAATGGTTCATTATTTGCTTATTCAGTATTAGTTGCAACATTATTACAGAACATAACTACAACAAATAATAAAAATTGCCTGTGTTTAGGTACAGAACAATGTGTGTGATATGCTACCCTTATGTCCAAGGGAAATAAAGAAAACCATACAAATACATATACATTTCTTTCTAAAATATATGCATTTGCAAAGGTGCAGAACTGGTCATATTGGCAGTCTCTGTAGAAAGCAACTGGGTGTTTGGCTTTTGTAGTTTGAGAAACTTTATAATAACTCATGCATTACTGAATCAAAAACTAAATAATACATAATTTTATAAAAGAGCAAGAGGTTTTATTTTCCACGTTTACAGTGTTTTGGAAAGTGGCTACTGACTTGTGGTCAGTACCAAAATAGATTACTTGAAGAGGGTTATAATTACCAACTTACATATTTATTGTATGCAGGGGAACAACTTCTGCCTCAGACATGCTGTCATCCTTGGTGCTGTCCTATTTCAGCCCGGAAGTGGATCCCCAATTGCCTAGCAAGCATCCTTTGTCAAAAGAGAAGGAAATGCACACCCTTCCAAAACTTTTGGGGGGAAAATAGGGCAGAACAAGATATCAGAATTTGCTTTTTAATCAAGAACATGAGGCTCTTTATTATCCTAGTTTCACAAAAGAATGTAAGTATTACTAATATGAGCACTTCCACTGAAAATAATTTCAGCTGTCTTCATAGGAATTTAAATTATGCCAAAACCTTGCCCAAGAGAGAAAAAAGCTTGCTTGGCATTGTAACACTTATTTTCTCAGATATCTCTTTTGTTTAAGGTAATCAGAAACCATAGAAAAGGAGAAGAGGTGGCCTAGAGATGAAAAGAAATATTTGATAGAAATTTGAATTCTCTAAATTTGTTTTCATAAATACAAGTCAGGAATCTGGGGGCATGCCACAGCATATATAAATATGGAATGAGATCCATGGTGATATTTATCTTTTTCCTAGCATTTTTAGGATATACTGAAATCAGGTAATTTGAACAAAGGGGAGACTGGTTGCAGATTACTGTAGGCAATTATAGCAAGGAGGCAGAGGGAATGGGCAGTATTTTCACTGATCCTTGAGAACAATGGCACCAACGTCCATGGAATAAGTAATGCATTACTTGTAATTAAAACATTATTTGTAATGCTGCTACAAATCTATTGTTGTAGCATCATGTGTGTACAAGCATATATCATTGTGAAAAACAGACGATGCCTTTCCAAGTTCAGAGAAAGAGAAAACATGAAAAATATATTTTTCTACTGGTAATATCTAAATTGAATGACACTAAATTTAGCAAGGGCTTTCTTGGAATAAATAGAGATACAAATCAATTAAACACAAAAGGACTCTTCAAAATAGAACCTTTCTAAGTGGTGCAGGTTGGGAATAGTGCCTGCCTCCCATTTGAACACTTGTCACTTGATCTTCTCAACTACACACATTGAACAGAGTGTAATAAATCAATGTTTATTTGAAACATTATTAATAAGACTGCTGCATCACCACACAGCTTCCCGTCGTCATCACTACCACTGCCACCCCACCCCACACACATACGCACACATTTTTTTTTTAATTCTACTTTGCTCTTGAATTCCTAGTTCATTACTTTGACTTCCGTTTTGTTCTTGGCTTGTTTGTGGTTTATTTACTGCTTTTTATTTTGGGGGAACTATCTGGGCTGGTTAAAAAATATGTGTTTTAGTGTCAGACATGACAAAAACCTGCTTCAGCATTTTCCAGCTGTGTTATTTTCTTATTGCTCCTATAAGAAATTACCACAAACTTTGTGGTTTGAACCAACATGAATATCTATCAAGAGCTCTGGAAATCAGAGGTGCAAAGTGGTTTTCACTAGGCTAAAATCAGAGCCTCAAAGGACTGCATTTTTTTTCTGGATGCTCTAGGAAAGAATCTTCCTTTGCCTTTTTCACTTTCTCAAGGCCACCTGCATTCCTCGGTTCGTGTCCTCTTCTTCCATCTTCAAAGCCAGCAGTGTAGCACCTTCATATCACTCTCACTCCAAGCCTCCTCCCTCCCTTTTTCACTTATGAGGATCCCTTTAATTGTATTGAGCCCACCCAGATAACTGAGGACAATAATACTACCTCAAGATCCTTACCTTAATCACATCGGCAAAATCTCTTTTGACATGTAAAGTAACATATTCACAGTTCCAAGAGATTAGGACATTTTTTGTTGCATTTGGGGGGAAACTACTATGCCTACCACTCTATGTGTCACTGGACAAATTATCTGTCCCCTTAGGGTAATTTCCTCATTTTCCAATTTAAGGTAATAATATTTATTTTATTTGGTTAAGGTCTTGATTTGGGGGCAATTAAAGAACATCTAGTTTCAACTTTTCCATATTTTTAACATGGGTTGGCCAAAGAATCCTCCAAGGAAGCAATTTTAAAATTTAAATTTACTTTGAAAATCTTTTCATACCAATTAAACTTAAAGACCATTAAACCTCTGGAATTTTATTCTGTTTTGCCATGATGTTTCACAAATGAAGAATTCTGTTTATATCAAAGGTCATTCCCAAGTGACACCTGTAATCCTACATGACAGGTGAAATTGTGTCATTTAGAAAGATAGTCACATGGATTATCCTAGAGTAGGCATAGACTCAGGTTTACATTAAGACAATTTCAAGAGCTCTGCCATAATCAGAAAAAAAAATGGTCAGGTATAACTTTATGTCTCCAGAATTGAGCCAAGAGACTAATCACTGCTGATGAAGGATCTCCAGACTCCAGGCAGATGGATCCAAACAAAGTAGTTCTCAGGGATGCAAAGATAAGACTGAGAAAAGTTGTATTGTATCCACATAAATTGACCCAAGGAAAAGTGTTTGCGAGGGATGTCCAACCAGACCTGCTAGACTTGTTTCAAGATGGACTTATCAAGCCTATACCCACTCTCTCCCTATACACACTCTTAAAATTTAAGACATACAGAGGCAAGAAAGGACAAAAACAATCAAAACAGTGGTTTATTACTCATGAGGCAAGTTTCCATCCAAGATGAGAGTTCATAATTCTGACTCATTATCAAAATATTCCTAAGAGTGAATCCATTCCCTAGGATAAATATATACCTATCGTTTTTGGTTCAATGAAAAATAATCAGCCTTTGGCCTAATTCAAAACCTGCCTCACCATTCTAGTCAGGGGAGGCTCCAGAGCATTGACAGAGCATGCTCTCTTGCAAGTAAGGATCTTAGGCTAGGGGATTGAGAGGCCAATCAGTTGAATCCTGGTGAATCGCCAAATAGTTGAAATGTTCAAAATGTGGTTAGTCAATTTGTTGATAAAACAGAAACAAAGGTTAAACTCACTGCAGTAAACAAAAAAGAACACCATCTAGACAAAGTTTTAGTGTATCAGAAAGGGAAATTAATAAGTGGGAAGCTTTTAGGGTTTGGGCTATGGCTTCAATTAGTTGTTTAGAGCAGACTTTGTAAGGCAGATAACTGATTGGGATTGGATAAAGTTCAAGACATAATTGTTTAGGACTGATGGGTGTAGTAAGGCAAGGGTCTTGAAGTAAGTCTGGAGAAGTAAACTTGTTTGATAAACAACTTGTTTGCACAGATGAGCAGAATCTCATTATCTCAGACAAACTGACTTACAAAAATCTCCTGAAGCAAATAGTGAAGCTATTTATTGATTTACAGTCTTTTATCTATTCTAGGATGGAACAAATAATTAAGTTATATTGACACAGAGGCTCTCAGTTCCTAGTCCTAACAGTTTTATCACATTAATGTAGGCATTCATAGTTCTCAGGCATGTGGACACCCAGTTAAAGACACATTTTCCCACCCCTCTCTTCTCATTCTCAGGTAAGTGGGTGATATGGTTTGGCTATGTCCCCACCCAAATCTCATCTTGAATTGTAGCTGCCATATTTCCCATGTGTTGTGAGAGGGACCTGATGGGAAATAATTGAATCATGGGGGCAGTTTCCTCCATACAATTCTCATGGTAGTAAATAAGTCTCATCAGATCTGAAGGTTTTATAAGAGGGCTCCCTTTTGCTTGGCTCTGATTCTCTCTTGCCTGCCACCATGTAAGATGTGCCTTTTGCCTTCTGCCATGATTGTGAGGCCTCCCCAGCCACAAGAAACTGACAGTCCCTTAAACCTCTTTTTCTTTATAAATTACCAAGACTCAGGTATGTCTTTATCAGCAGCATGAAAACGGACTAATAGAGTGGGGTTATATATTATATCTTGGGTTTGGACAAGGGGATGAGAGTGGAAGTGATAAACACAACTTTAGAGTTGTACTCTTACGGAGAAAGAAATGCATCCCCTCTTTTCTCTTTCTTCTTCCCTACTGCTTGAGATGTAACAGAAAGATTGGAAACAGTCATCTTAACTGCAGGAAGGAAGCGTAATGTTAAGGTTGACAGAGGAACAAAATAATAGAACTCTTGGTCCTCATCATTCCTTATCATCTCAGATCGTCACCACTTACATTCAATGTTACAAAGAAATAAACATCTATCTTTTTTAAACCTCTGTTATCTTTGAATGCTTCACAGCAGTTTAACCAGTATTCTAACTAAAACTGCATCTCAAATTAGTACATCCATCTATCTGGCAAATTGGGTTTCCTCTTTCACTTAAAAATCACAGTCAATCCATCAGCACATCCTACCAGCAATTCTTGAAAGCTCAATGCAAATCCACCCACTTCACTCTACCTCCAGAAAACGACTCTAATTCAAGCCAACACCATCTCTCGCCTGGAGTACTGCAGTAGGCTCCCTGTCATCCCTTGCTTCCTACTTTCAGACTCTCTAGAAACCATGCTCCACATAACCAAACTACAGTCATTTTAACCCATGTATTAGGCAGGGTTCTCTAGAGGGACAGAATAAATAGGATAGAGGTATATATAAAAGAGAGTTTATTAAGGAATAAGAACTCACACGATCACAAGGTGAGGTCCCACAATAGTCCATCTGCAAGCTGAGGAGCAAGGAAGCCAGTGTGAGTCCCAAACTGAGGAACTTGGAGTTTGATGTTTAAGGGCAGGAAGCATCCAGCACGGGAGAAAGATGTAGGCTCAGAGGTTAAGCCAGTCTAATCTCTCCACGTTCTTCTGCCTGCTTTTATTCTGGCTATGCTGGCAACTGATTAGATGGTGCCCACCCAGATTGAAGATGGTCTGCCTTTCCCAGTCCACTGACTCACATGTTAATCTCCTTTGGCAGCACCCTCACAGACACACCCAGGATCAATACTTTGCATCCTTCAATCTAATCAAGTTGACACTCACCATTACCCATCACAACACACAAAACAGATTATGCCATTCCTCTGTGGAAACCTTTCCTTTATACCTAAAGTAAAATCCAAATTCTTTCCCATGGTGCTATGGTTTGAATATTTGTCCCCTCCAAAATGTATGTTGAAATTTAAGCCCCAATGTGGCAGTGTTGAGAGATGGAGTCTCGAAGAAATGATTGGGTCATGAGAGCTCTGCCCTCATGAAGAGATAAATCTATTCATGAATTAATAGGTTAATGGGGTTATCATGGGAGTGGGGCTGGTGGCTTCACGACAAGAGGGAGAGAGGCCTGAGTTAGCATGCCCAGCACCCTCACCATATGATGCACTGCACTGTCTCAGATGGTGCAGAGACCCCCACTGACAAGAAGGCCTTCCTATAGATGCACCACCTCAATCCATAAGGTACAGGCCTCTCAACCTATAAGGTATATGTAAGGAATAAATTCCTTTTCTTTATAAATTGCTGAGAGTCAGGTATTTTGTTATAAGCAGCAGCAAACAGACTAAGACACATGGTACACAAGCCACTATATGACTTAACCCTTGCCTTCCTCCTCAACATCAGTGCTTATCCTTCTTCACTCATGATGCTCCAGCCACACTGGCCGTCTTTGAATTCCTTGACAATCTAAAGATACTCCCACCTCTGCATCTGTTGGTTCTCCTCCCTAGACTGTGCCTTCCTCTGGTCTTCATTGTCTCACTTCTCATCATTCAGATCTCACCTCCAATGTGACTTTGCATTGAAGCTTTCCCTGACCACATAATACAATTGTATTTCCTTCCTGTTGGCCCCTCCTCTGTCACTCTCTATCACAACACCTGCATTGCTTTCTTCACAGCACAGCCCTTTTTGAAATGATCTTACCCCATTTTTATTTGTTTGTTGTCTGACTTTCCTACTGAAATTAAGCTCTATGAGAGCAGGAACCTGTTCCTGCCCATCACTACCTTCCCAATGCCCAGCGCAGTGCCTGGGACATAGTAAACACTTTAAACTACGCACTGAGTGAATAAATGTCATGGGATTGTGTGTGCTGATTGCTTCGGATAGTGTCTAGCATAGAACTGCAGTTAACCAAATCAGAGGAAATATTGTTTTCATTGTTGATGCCTCTTCACCGTGTCTTCACACAGTGGAGAGAGGGAGCCTTGATTTCTATGTGTCTTCTTATAAAAGCAATAACCTCTTTGTGCAGGCTCTGCCCACAAGACCTCATCCAAAGGCCTCACTTCCTACTACCATCACATTGAAAGTTAAGGCTTCAACCTATGAATTTTGTGAGCGTGGGACAAACAAAACTCCACAAAAATAGCTTTGCCAAAAAGAGGAGAGAGAATCAAGTATGCATGCTAATATATAACCCCATTTATAACAGGATAACTTTGCAAACTATAAAATGGAATAAGACATCTTGCTTTAGAGCATTCACTCAGAATTATGTAAATAAATTCTGCTTAAGTAATACAGTGTTCAGATTAATACCTGGAATAAATGAATCTTTACTCAAAGATTCAAAAACAAGTATGAAGCAACTTCTGGTACTCCTTAAATTAATGAATGAAAATAGTACTCCTTAGATCATATTTTCATTGAATTATCATAAAATTAGAGTTAATACTTTTGTAAAGATTGATCACATTTTGTAAAGATGTGGTTAAAATTGTATATTTTCAAAACTTTAAAAATCCTTTTTGTTTTTGTTTTTGTTTTTGTTTTTTTGAGACGGAGTCTTGCTCTGCAGCCCAGGCTGGAGTGCAGTGGTGGGATGTCTGCTCACTGCAAGCCCCGCCTCCCGGGGTTCACGCCATTCTCCTACCTCAGCCTCCCGAGTAGCTGGGACTACAGGTACCCACCACCACGCCCGGCGAATTTTTTGTATTTTTAGTAGAGACGGGGTTTCACTGTGTTATCCATGATGGTCTTGATCTACTGACCTCGTGATCTGCCCGCCTTGGGTTCCCAAAGTGCTAGGATTACAGGTGTGAGCCACCGCGCCTGGCCTAAAAATCCTCTTTTTTTAAACTTAACAATGTTTTGTCAAAGGATCTGGATTACAGCAAAATAGAACCTTAAAAGTTAAAACTTTCCAAACCTCTGGCATGTATTGTCAAAAGTCCTCCAGGATACCCTGGAAGAAACAAATGTCTAAGTACAGAGAAATGCACATTTTCTCACTGGTGCGTAAAATAGCCAGATGTTTTCTTCTTGAGGAAAATGTTGTTTTGTTTGCTTGTTTTTGGTTGGGAGGGGGAGGAATGTTTGCTCTCCTGCCTAAATATCATTACTTGTGCAATAACAATTGTTTTCTGGTAGAATCTTTAATCTTTTTGTCTCAAATAGTATATAAAATTATGCATCTGGGCCAGGCGTGGTGGCTTATACCTGTAATCCCAGCACGTTGGGAGGCTGAGGCTAGAGGGACGCTTGAGTCCAGGAGTTCCAGTCTAGCCTGGGCAAGATGGCGATATGGTTTGGATCTGTGTCCCTGCCAAATCTCATGTTGAAATGTCATGTGCAGTGTTGGAGATGGGGCCAGGTGGGGGGCGTTTGCATTATGGGGTGTTTGCATCCCCTTGGTGATGAAAGAGTTCTCCCAAGATCTGATTGCTTTAAAGTGTGTAGCACCTCCCATCCCCTCCACTCTCTCTCTTGTTCCCTCTCCTACCACGTGAGACACTGGCTTTCCCCTTTGCCTCCACCATAATGGGAAACTTCCTAAGGCCTCCCCAGAAGCTGAGCAGATGCTGGCACCAGACTTCCTAAAAAGCCTGCAGAACCATCAGCCATGAGCCAATTAAACATTTTTTCTTTACAAATTACCACCCTCAGGTTTTTTTGGGGGGGGCCCGGTGGGTGTTGTTTGTTTCTTATGAGATGGAGTCTCACTCTGTCACTCAAGCTGTAGTACAGTGGTGTAATCTCAGCTCACTGCACCCTCCACCTCCCAGGTACAATCAATTCTCCTGCCTCAGCCTCCAGAGTAGCTGAAATTACAGGTGTGTGCCACCATGCTCAGTTAATTTTTGTATTTTTAGTAGAGGCGGGGATTCAGCATGTTGGCCAGGCTGGTCTTGAACTCCTGACCTTAGGTGATCCATCTGCTTGGCCCTCCCCAAGGGCTGGGATTACAGGCATGAGCCACCACACCCAGCTGAGGTATTTCTTTACAGCAATGCAAAGAATGGCCTAACACAGATGGCAAGACCCACTCTCTAAAAAAAAAAAAAATTAGCCGGGCATGCTAACACACACCTGTAGTCCCAGGGAGGCTGAGACAGGAGGACTCCTTGAGCCTGGGAGTTTGAGGCTGCAGTAAGCTATGATTGCACCACTGTACTCCTGCCTGGGTGATGAAACAAGACCCCATCTCTAAGAAACAAATTTTAAACAAATGAAGTTTACGAAAGTTCACTTCATTTTTAAAAGATTTACTGTTAAGAAGAATAAAATATTATATAATTTTCCACTACTACAAAATTTAAAGACACTAATGAGAGAAAGAAAACATAGCCTGTACAATTGTCTGTCTTGTTTATCTTACATACAAATCATGGTTTGTCCTAGCTAGTAATACACTTTCTTTTTCAGAGGCAGGGTCTCGATTTGGTTTCCAGGCTGGCCTTGAACTGCTGAGCTCAATTAATCCTTCTATCTCAGCCTCCCCAAGTGCTGGGATTACAGGCATTAGCCACTGTATCTGCCCTATCCAATTGTTTCTACGTATAGTTACTTTATTTTCCTGTGCAGTTTATAAACATGATTTGTAGTAAATGCCAAGGAGACATAGAGATTAAGAAACTTGCCCAAAGTTAAAACAGTTAAATGGTGAGAGCCGGGAATGAGTCTAAGCACAGCCTGAACACTCAGCCATTCACTTGATCACCTCCCAGTAGTCATGGTTTCATCAGCAGAAAAAATAAAATATTAGGAAATGGAAAAAAAGGGGAAATGGAATGACAGAAAATTAAAGTAGATGAGGAGGATGAGGACTGCTTCATTGCCACAAAGATTTAACACTCTAATATTAAATTTGATGATGAAAGAAAAGCCAATTGAGTAACAAATACCATCTTCTCTATCATAAAATTCAGCTCTACTAAAGGAAGCTAAAGGTCAAAAATTATGTCTTATAACAGCTATTTTTCTTAATGTAATGGGAGAGATAAAAATAAAGAAATCAGGGGTCTTGGCTTCCGGGAGCACGAAATCTAGCAACGAAGGCAAAAAACAAGTAAATAAAAATGGAACTGTAATTTAAAAAATCAAGCAAGCAAGATAATAAGCAAGATAACGAGGTAAAAATGAGAGTATTCATTTGTGTAAACATATTACTTATTATGATGATAAATATATTTGTATTATAAATTATATTATAAAATGTAATTATAAATTAGTGATTAAATTGATAACATAATTATTAATTATACTACATATTAATATACACTGTACTAATATAATATATAATGATAATATTATATGATGAGAATAAGAGAATCCTTTCTATTCTACTAAAATGAAACAAATCATTTTCCTTAAGATATAAAAAATAATTTAAATACATTTAACGAAATTTTTAGCACATCAGCAATGATTCAGTATTTAAACTTTACTGTTTCAGAATTCTATTGTATTAGACAAAGCCAAATAATTAGGCCAAAATTATTACATGGTTAGAGATGTATTTGTCATGCTATTTTGTAAATCCCCAAAGGCATTGCATTGTTTATATATTTACATATTTTTGTAGGATGCTGAATATACTGTGTTCTCTATATATAAACATATTCTGTCACTCATGCATGAATACGAGATTCTCACTCTGGTAAAAATATGGTTTGTGTTGTTGTTTTCTTTTATCTTTCTATTATAATGGGAATTATAGTAGTCCTTTGCAAAGCTGGAATAACACGATTTCCCACATTTTTGGTTTTCTTCAAAAGACAGATGCTATATAACTCAGTACAGATAAGACATTAGCATTAAGTGAAACTGCTGTATTTGTTCTCTTTGCTTTTTCTATTAATAATTGTGCCACTACGTTCTTCCCTGACTCGAATTTGTAAGATTTAGTGGGAGTTTTTGTATGTCATGTAAAATATAACCATAACCTTTAGAGTCTAATTTCTCCTTCAACTAATAGTCTTTAGAGTGGGTCGTTCAAGATTTTCCTCCTTAGCTCTTATACTCCTATTTAAATCATTATTTAATGTCTTTTAGAGTCCTTTATCTGATCATCATTTTTCAAAAACATTAAGTATGACAGCCTCCCAAAATACCCACTAAAAAGCCATATACTTAATTTCTGCACAGGGACCGGACAGAAGATTATTCTACTATAAATTGTCAGTCTCATCTTACTAGGCTTGCAAAGAGCACACGCAATGACAACATTCACTTACTAAGTCCACATTTATTGTAATTCCCTACTTAACATTATTCAGAAAGCTGAGACTCTCCTGTCAAAAGACAGTAGTGTCAAATGAAGTCAGCACGTTTGGGGAATTTAGTGCAAAGTCAGATCTGGTTTAATAGGCATCTCTTTGTACTTAGGAACATAACCCCAGATGTGTTAATCTGAAAAGCAGTAAAATGGGGGTTATGGAGATTCATCTATCTACACAGTGAACATGTGGTAGACACATGAATGTAATAAATCTTATGACTGTGCAATAAATTCATGCCTCAGAAAAATTATTTAACGACAGCAATTTACTGAGCACTAGTCACATAGCAAGCATGTATTGAGAACCTATTGCAGTCTGTCCACAAACAAGGCAAAGGCAGTCTTTGTAGCACATATTACTGGAGGTCAATCTTCTTTTGTTCATATATAGAGCTCTTGTTCTGAGGAATCAAAAAGATCCATTTGGGTATCCTCTTGCATTTAGTTCACATGGAGAAACTTTGAGATGTTAAATTATTTAAAGTAAGATTGGTAGAAAAGTGAAAGGAGAGAACAGTTTCACCCTATCCTACTTTGAACCAGACTCCATGTCAGAATTTTGTATGAATATCTACTGATTTAAGCAATTATATGATGTACATGAATCTGGAAAAGATAGTTCTCTAAAACTACGACTGGTCAAGTTAAAGTTATTTAAGCAGATATGACTGGTCTTGTGTGTATTATAAGTTAGGAATATTTTGTTATTAGAAATAAGGAAGTAGGATTCTGTTGACAGTTTTTAAAAATCAGGATAAAGTTTAAACATATTCTTGCCATTACCACCCTACTCCAAAAATTAATCCTGTTCACATCTACCCCAAAAAGAAAAATAAGAAATTAGTCACAGTGTAGTTACTTCATACAAAATAATTTTCCAGACCTCATGTCAATTTTGGAAAGAGGTGAGAGAAAAGTTTAAAATAAACTATTTTGTTTGTTTCTTGGTTCTATTAGCCATCTGAAAACTAATACTTGAGAGTCCAATAAAGATGTTCTGAAACAGAGCTTTGAAGAGAGCAGTGGTTCTCCCAGCATGGAGGTTGAGATCTGAGAACGGACAGACTGCCTGCTCAAGTGTGTCTCTGACCCCTGAGTAACCTAACTGGAAGACATCCCCCACTAGGTGCAGACTGACACCTCACACCTCACACGGCTGGGTACACCTCTGAGATGAAGCTTCCAAAGCAAGAATCAAACAGCAACACTTGCTGCACAGCAATATTCTATCTTCTGCAGCCTCTGCTGCTGATACCCAGGCAAACAGGGTCTGGAGTGAACCTCAAGCAAACACCAACAGACCTGCAGCTGAGGGTCCTGACTGTTAGAAGGAAAACTAACAAACAGAAAGGACACCCACACCAAAACCCCATTAGTACGTCACCATCATCAAAGACCAAAGGCAGATAAAACCACAAAGATGGGGAAAAAGCAGTGCAGAAAAGCTGGAAATTCAAAAAATCAGAGCGCATCTCCCCCTCCAAAGGAACGCAGCTCATCGCCAGCAACAGAACGAAGCTGGACAGAGAATGACTTTGACGAACTGAGAGAAGAAGGCTTCAGTCAATCAAACTTCTCAGACATAAAGGAGGAACTACACACCCAGCACAAAGAAACTAAAAACCTTGAAAAAAGAATGGAAGAATGGATAACTAGAATAACCAATGCAGAGAAGTCCATAAACAAACTGATAGAGATGAAAACCATGACACGAGAACTACATGACAACGGCACAAGCTTCAGTAACCGACTTGATCAACTGGAAGAAAGAGTATCAGTGATTGAAGATCAAATGAATGAAATGAAGCGAGAAGAGAAGTGTAGGGAAAAAAAAGTAAAGAGAAATGCACAAAGCCTCCAAGAAATATGGGATTATGTGAAAAGACCAAATCTACGTCTGATCGGTGTGCCTGAAAGTGACAAGGAGAATGGAACCAAGTTGGAAAACACTGTGCAGGATATTATCCAGGAGAACTTCCCCAACCTAGCAAGGCAGGCCAACATTTAAATTCAGGAAATACAGAGAATGTCACAAAGATACTCCTCGAGAAGAGCAACTCCAAGACATGTAATTGTCAGATTCACCAAAGTTGAAATGAAGGAAAAAACTTTAAGGGCAGACAGAGAGAAAGGTCGGGTTATCCACAAAGGGAAGCCCATCAGACTAATAGCAGATCTCTTGGCAGAAACTCTACAAGCCAGAAGACAGTAGGGGCCAATATTCAACATTCTTAAAGAAAATAATTACAACCCAGTATTTCATATTCAGCCAAACTAAGTTTCATAAGTGAAGGAGAAGTAAAATTCTTTACAGACAAGAAAATGCTTAGAGAAGTTGTCACCACCAGGCCTGCCCTACAAGAGATCTTGAAGGAAGCACTAAACATGGAAAGGAACAACTGGTACAATCCATTGCAAAAACATGCCAAAATGTAAAGACTATTGATGCTAGGAAGAAACTGCATCAACTAATGACCAAAATAACCAGCTAATATCATAATGACAGGATCAAGTTCACACATAACAATATTAACCTTAAATGTAAACGGACTAAATAGTCCAATTAAAAGACACAGACTGGCAAATTGCATAAAGAGTGAAGAACCATTAGTGTGCTGTATTCAGGAGACCCATCTCACATGCAGAGACACACATAGGCTCAAAATAAAGGGATGGAGGAAGATCTACCAAGCAAATGGAAAACAAAAAAAGGCAAGAGTTGCAATCCTAGTCTCTGATAAAACAGACTTTAAACCAACAAAGATCAAAAGAGACAAAGAAGGCCATTATATAATGGTAAAGAGATCAATTCAAGAAGAAGAGCTAACTATCCTAAATATATATGCACCCAAAACAGGAGCACTCAGATTCATAAAGCAAGTCCTTAGAGACTTGAAGAGATTTAGACTCCCATACAATAATAATGGGAGACTTTAACACCCCACTGTCAACATAGCTCTCAATAAACTAGGTATTGATTGAACATATCTCAAAATAATAAGAGCTATTTATGACAAACCCACAGCCAATATCATACTGAATGGGCAAAAACTGGAAGCATTTTCTTTGAAAACTGGCACAAGACAGGGATGGCCTCTCTCACCACTCCTATTCAACATAGTGTTGGAAGTTCTGGCTAGGGCAATCAGGTAAGAGAAAGAAATAAAGGGTTTTCAATTAGGAAAAGAAGAAGTCAAATTGTCCCTGTTTGCAGATGACATGATTATATATTTAGAAAACCCCGTCATCTCAGCCCAAAATCTCCTTAAGCTGATAAGCAACTTCAGCAAAGTCTCAGGATACAAATCAATGTGGAAAAATCACAAGCATTCTTATACACCAATAACAGACAAACAGATAGCCAAATCATGAATAAACTCCCATTCACAAATGCTTCAAAGAGAATAAATTACCTAGGAATCCAACTTACAAGGGATGTGAAGGATCTCTTCAAGGAGAACTACAAACCACTGCTCATAAGAGGACACAAACAAATGGAAGAACATACCATAATCATGGATAGGAAGGATCAATATCATGAAAATGGCCATACTGCCTAAAGTAATTTATAGATTCAATGCCATCCCCATTAAGCTACCAATGACTTTCCTCACAGAATTGGAAAAAACTGCTTTAAAGTTCATATCAAACCAAAAAAGAGCCCGCATTGCCAAGACAATCCTAAGTCAAAAGAACAAAGCTGGAGACATCACGCTACCTGATTTCAAACTATACTACAAGGCTACAGTAACCAAAACAGCATGGCACCGGTACCAAAACAGAGATATAGATGAATGGAACACAACAGAGCCCTTAGAAATAATACCACACATCTATAGCCATCTGATCTTTGACAAACCTGAGAAAAACAAGAAATGGGGAAGGATACCCTATTTAATAAATGGTGCTGGGGAAACTGGCTAGCCATAAGTAGAAAGCTGAAACTGGATCCTTTCCTTACTCCTTATATGAAAATTAATTCAAGATGGATTAGAGACTTAAATGTTAGACCTAAAACCATAAAAACCCTAGAAGAAAACCTAGGGAATACCATTCAGGACATAGGCATGGGTAAGGACTTCATGTCTAAAACACCAAAAGCAATGGCAACAAAAGCCAAAATTGACGAATGGGATCTAATTAAACTAAAGAGTTTCTGCACAGCAAAAGAAACTACCATCAGAGTAAACAGGCAACCTACAGAATGGGAGAAAATTTTTGCAATCTACTCATCTGACAAAGGGCTAATATCCAGAACCTACAAAGAACTCAAACAAATTTACAAGAAAAAAACAAACAACCCCATCAAAAAGCGGGCAAAGGATATGAATAGAAATTTCTCAAAAGAAGATATTTATACAGCCAACAGACACATGAAAAAATGTTCATCATCACTCACCATCAGAGAAATGCAGATCAAAACCACAATGAGATACCATCTCATACCAGTTAGAATGGCAATCATTAAAAAGTCAGGAAACAACAGGTGCTGGAGAGGATGTGGAGAAATAGGAACACTTTTACACTGTTGGTGGGATTGTAAACTAGTTCAACCATTATGGAAAACAGTATGGCGATTCCTCAAGGATCTAGAACTAGAAGTACCATATGACCCAGCCATCCCATTACTGGGTATATACCCAAAGGATTATAAATCATGCTGCTATAAAGACACATGCACACGTATGTTTATTGCGGCACTACTCACAATAGCAAAGACTTGGAATCAACCCAAATGTCCATCGGTAACAGACTGGATTAAGAAAATGTGACACATGTACACCATGGAATACTGTGCAGCCATAAAAATGGATGAGTTCATGTCCTTTGTAGGGACATGGATGCAGCTGGAAACCATCATTCTCAGCAAATTATTGCAAGAACAGAAAACCAAACACCGCATGTTCTCACTCCTAGGTGGGAATTGAACAATGAGATCACCTGGACACAGGAAGGGAACATCACACACTGGGTCCCATTGTGGGGAGGGGGTAGGGGGAAGGGATAGCATTAGGAAATATACCTAACATAAATGACGAGTTGGTGGGTGCAGCACACCAACAAGGCACATGTATACATATGTAACAAACCTGCATGTTGTGCACATGTACCCTAGAACTTACAGTATAATAATAAAATAAATAAATAAATATACATATCCTTGAAAAAAAGATATTCTGAAACAAATATAAATTTTTACTTTAAATTACTGAATAGCAGAAGTTAGCATGTTGGTAGAAATAGGAAAAATTATTTCATCCATAAAAGCAATAAAAAAGCTGGCAAACATTATCAGAATCAACATTTTACAACCTCTGAAAATTAACTAAAGGCTTGTGGTAATCCAGAGAGTGTTCATTAAAGAAAAGAAGTTGAATCTTGATAATAACAATGAGCTCTGTGCCATTTTAACTTCATTAGTCTGTTTTCACATGGATATAAAGAATTACCTGAGAGTGTGTAACTTATAAAGAAAGGACTTTTAATTGACTCACATTTCTGCATTGCTGGGGAGGTCTCAGGGAACTTACAAACATGACGGGAGGCAAACGGAAAGCAAGGCACATCTTAGATGACAGCAGGAGAGAGAGCATGCGAAGGAAGCCACACACTTTTAAACCATAACATGTTGTGAGAACTCACTCACTATCACAAGAACAGCATGAAGAAAACTGCCCCCATGATTCAATTACCTCCCACCAGCTCCCTTGCTCAACACTTGGGGATTAAAATTCAAGATGAGATGTGGGTGGAGACCCAGAGCCAAACCACATCATTTACCTTAGTCCCATTCCCAGGTGTCTAGCTCCATAGTAACCTTGAAAACCAACAGCTCACATTATGTTGAAACTCTGGAAGCCACTAAAGGGAAAAAAAATTGTGTTGTACCTTCTTCAAAGCTTCAAAGCTTCAAATGCCAACTCTCAGAGAACTGGCACTATTTGACCTGTTAGGTGGTTTCTTGGAAGACCCTACTTGTAATCTTCCTTCATTAGACCTCAAATAGTACTCATACAGTAAAAAAATAAATAAATAAAACATAAAAATAAATAAAATAAAAAATGTTTTTCTCTGGAAGATTAGAAAACTGAATACAGGCAATTGTTTAACTTTTTGGCTACCTGAAGAGGTGGTTTACAACTGGAGCAAACAACAGACCAGCTGAAAGCTTAAGAGGAAAAGTTACTGAATAAGATATCCACTAGATCTTTGAAAAGTGTCAAAATATTCTTAGGAATATAGAAAGTCATTGCATACATAAGACAGCACATGTGTTCATGAAAGATCTGAGAAGAGCCTAAGTGCTCTCTAACCTGTATCTGACCTTGAGGCTCTTTACTAGTAGGACAGGAAGGCTACAGTGGTTGGGTCAACTGCTGGCCAAGTGTTGAAGGCCAGTCCCAACATGCACACAGTCTCTTAGCAAAGGCTGGGAGACTGATCGGTTCTGGATGTATAAGGAATTCTTTCTCTAATCATTAGTTGACAACTAAGTTAACTGTCAGGAGACTGTAGTGGCCACATATGACAAAGAACACAGATTGTACATAATTAGTTCAGAAAGTCACTAAAAACAAAAGGTAACTACAACCAGCAGCAAAAATATCAAACACTGTGTGGCGAGAGGATCTGATTTAAAGAATCGCCCCACTGTATTATTTAAAATGTCCTCTTTTCAATATAACAAGACATACAAAGAAACAAGAAAATATGGCCAATACACAGAAAAGAAGACAATCAAAAGAAGCTGTCCCTGAGGAAGCCCAATCCTTAGAACTTACTGATGAAGTTTAAGTCAGCTATTTTAAATATGTTCAACAGACTAAACGAATCTATATCTAAAAACTAAGATTAAGGATAATGAGACCAGATATGATGGCCTAACATCTGTAATTTCAGCAATTTTGGAGGCTAAGCTGGGAGGATCCCTGAGTCCAGGACTTTCAGTCAAGCCTGGGCAACATAGCAAGGCTATAGCAATATACCTAGATTTAAAAAAAAAAAAATTGTGTTAAAACATTTTTTTAAAAATTTAGCTAGGTGTATTACTCCATTTTGTGTTGCTATAAAGAAATGCCTGAGGCTGGGTAGTTATAAAGAAAACAGGGGTTTATTTTAGCTCATACTTCTGCAGACTATACAAAAAGCACAGTACCGGCATCTACATCCAGTGAGGGCCTCAGGAAGTTTCCAGTCGTGGTGGAAGGTGAAGGATGAGCATCACTTCACATAGCAAGAGAGGGAGCTAGAGAGCTGCCAGGCTCTTTTAAACAACAAGCTGTTTTGTGAGCTAACAGAGTGAAAACTTACTAGTTAACATGGGGAGGGCACCAAACCATTCATGAGGGATCTGCCTCTATGTCCGAAGCACATCCCACCAGGGCCCACCTCCAACATTGGAGATCACATTTCAACATGAGATTTGGGACAAAAGATCCAAACGGTATTATTGCACCTCTAGTCCCCCAGATCTTATTGCAAAACACAATCTCACATTGCAAAATATGACTATTCTTTCCCAATAGTCCCCCACCCCAATATTAACTCCTTCCAGCATCAACTCTAAAGTCGAAAGTCCAAAGTCTCATCTGAGACTCAAGGCAAGTTCCTTCCACCAATGAGACTGTAAGATGAAAAACAAGTTATTAACTTTCAAAATACTATGGTGGTACAGGAATTGGATAAACATTTCCTTTACAAAAGGGAAAAAGGCAGCCAAAAGAAAGGACACCAATCCTCATGCAAGTCTGAAACTCAGCAGAGCAGATATTAAATCTTAAAGCTCCAAAGTAATCTTTGGCTCCATGTCCCACACCCTGGGTGCATGGTGTGAGGGGTAGGTTCCAAAGACTTGGGAAGCTCTGCACTTATGGCTTTGCTGAGTGCAGCCCACATGGCTGCTGTCATGGATTTTACTATGCAGCTTTTCCAGGCTGAGGGTCCACATTGCTAGTGGCTCTACCATTCTGGGGTCTGGAGGGTGGTGGCCCCATTCCCACAGTTCCATTAGGCAGTTTTCTGGTAGGGACTCTGGGTTTCTGCTCCTATCTCGGCTCCCCTCAGCACTGCCCTAGTAGAAGCTCCTTTTAGGGACTCTGCCTAGGCACCTAGGCCTTCTGATACATCTTCTGAAATCTATGTGGAAGCTGCCACGCCTCCTTTACCCTCACATTGTGTGTCGGCAGGCTTACCACCACCTGGAAGCCACCAAGCTATAGCTTGCATTCTTCAAAGCAGCAGCCCAAGCTATACCTGGAGCCATCTGAGCCATGACTGGAGTGAGAGCAGTTGGGATGGGGGAGCAGTCTCTTGAGGTGGTACAGCACAGTCTAAACCCAGGACTTCTGAAACCATTTGTTCCTCCTAGAACTCTGAGCCTGTGATGGGAGGGGTTTCCTTAAAGATTTCTAAAATGCCTTTGAGGCTAAAATGGTTTGGCTGTGTCCCCCAACAAATCTCATCTTGAATTCCCATGTGTTGTGGAAGAGATCCAGTGGGAGGTAATTGAATCATGGGGACAGGCCTTTCCTGTGCTGTTCTCATGATAATGAGTAAGTCTCATGATCTGATGGTTATTACATGGTGGAGTTTCTCGCACAAGTTCTCCCTTTACCTGCTGCCATCCATGTAAGATATGACTTGCTCTTCCTCGCCTTCCACCATGATTGTGAGGCTTCCCCAGCCATGTGGAACTGTAGGTCCAATTAAACCTCTTTCTTTTGTAAATTGCCCAGTCTTGGGTATATCTTTATCTGCTATGTGAAAATGGACTAATACAGAGGCCTTTTTCCCATTGTCTTGTCTGTTAAAACTTCACTCCTTTTTATTTATGCTATTCTTCTCCTGAAAATGCTCTTTCCTTCTCTACCACATGGTCAGACTGTGAATTTTCCAAGTGATTATGCTCTGCTTCCTTTTTAATTATTAGTTCCAACTTTAAGCCACTTATTTGCTCTCATACCTAATTGTAGGCCGTTAGAAGTAGCCATGTCACTTCTTAAATATTTTGCTGTATAGACATTTTTTCCACCACATATCTTACATCATTACTTTTAAGTTCAATCTTTCACAAAGCCCTAGGTCATGAACACACTACAGCCAATTTCTTTACTAAAGCAGAACAAGTGTGAACTTTGCTCCAATTCCCAATAACTTCCTCATTTCCATCTGAGACCTCATTAGCCTGGCTTATATTGTCCATATCTCTATCAGCATTTTTGTCACAACCATTTAACCAGTCTCTATGAAGTTCCTGCTTTTCCTCATCTTCCTTTTTCTGAGCCTGCCAAACTCTTCCAACCTCTGCTTGTTACCGAGTTCCAAAGCTGTTTCCACATTTTCAAGTGTCTTTATAGCAATGTGCCACTCTCTATGTCAATTTTCTGTGTAGAATGTTTTGTATTGCTATAAAGGAATACCTGTATTTTTTAAAGAAAAGAGGTTTACTTTGGCTCATGGTTCTCAAGACTGTACAAGAAATATAGTGCCAGCATATGCTTTTGGTGAGGCCTCAAGAAGCTTAGAAACATGGTGGAAGGTGAAGATGGAGGAAGTATGTGACAGCCTGAGAGAGATATAGCAAGAGAGATGCCAGCCTTCTTAAACAATCAGCTCTCACGTGAACTAATAGAGTGAGAACTCATAGAGAAGATCAATAAGGAGACAGAAGTTATTAAAGAGAACCAAGAAAAATTCTGAAATTTAAAAGTGTAATAACTTAAATTAAAAAGTTAAAGGAAAGGTTTAACAGCAAATTTAAGTAGAAAGAAAGATCAATCGAGATTATCCAATCCGTGGATCCAAAAAAAATTTTTTTAAATACAAATAGATGAACAGAACTTCAAAGACTTGTAGGACATCATCAGATATACTAATAAATAAACTATAGAAGTCCCAGGAGGAAAGGAGAGAAAAAGTCAGAAAGAATTTTAGAAGAAATAATGATGGAAAACTTCCTTTTTATTTTTTAAAAATAACATATACGTTTAAGAATCACAAGGAACTCCAAGTAGAATAAACTCATAGAGATCCACACCTAAGCACATCATAACCAAACTATCAAGAGCCAAAGACGTAGTCTTGAAAGCAGCAAGAGAAGTGATTAATCATGTATAAAAGATCTGTAATAAGATTAATAGCTAATTTCTCATCAGAAACGATGGAAGTCAGTAAGTAGTGAGAGGACATACTCAAAATGCTGATAGAAAAAAAATGTCGGCCAAGAATTCTATATCCAGCAAAAGTATTCTTGAAAAATGAGAAGAAATTTTTAAGTTCCTACATAAACAAAAACTAAGAGTATTCAACACTAGAAGATGTATCCTACAACAACATACCTGAAGAGTCCTCCAAGTTAAAATGAAAGGTCAAAAATATTAATTTGAAACTACATCAGTAAATAAAGAACATCAAAAATACTTATATAAGCAAATAAAGAAGAAAACATGAATGTATTATTTGTTGATAACAATATTTCTCTCCTATGTGAACCACATAAAGCAATAATTACAACTCTTAAGTTGGTGGACACACATTATGTAACATGACAACAGCTCAATAGAGTGGAAAGGAAACAAGCTACACAGAAGCAAAGATTTTGTATACCACTAAATTAAGTTTATATTAATTCTAACTAGATTGTGATAAATAGAACGTTAATTGTGATCCCTGTGATAATTGCTAAGAAATTAAGTTTTAATATATAGTCAAAGAAATGAACTAAAATGGTAGGTTAGGCAATGTCTATTTAATACAGACAAAGGTAGTCTTGAAGAAATAGAGGAACAACAAAGATGAAAGGCCTGTGAATATAAATAGAAAGTTAGGAAGAATTATGTACTTTTGAATGAGATTTTAAACTACTTGGAATTAGTAAAACAGAAGGATACACAAAGGTTATAGGAGTAAGGCCTTTTGGCTTTTTCTAAATTATCTCATTTCTTTTTTCTTGACCTGCACTGCCTTTTTAAATCTAGAAATCTCTTAAAAGTAAATACATTATCTTCCAATATTCTGAATATGATGAAAGACAGATGGAAAAATGCCTTTCAAACATCTTTGTGTAAGGGAGTATAATTATGCACCATCTATACAAACCCTTCCCTAATGACCACATTAGAGCATCCTACCTAATGTTTATGCCAGATTGACTGCTAATCAGGAAACAGAGGGCAAGGAGAGAGAAGGAGGAAGAAAGAAAGAAAATGATTTATAATGAAAGACAGGGAAAGCATATATTTCCTAGCCTGGCTTCCATTGCCTTTACAATAAAATCACAACATATTTCCAATATTTTTCCTTATTTATTTCTTACTTGAATTCTTCACTCTGGTTAAACAAGTCCTCTATGTACACACTGCTGTTTGTCACATTGCCTTCTCAGTTTTGACATTTTCTTTCCTGGATTGTTATTCTATTATTCTCTCAAATATAAAAAGTGGCCTTTGTTCAAGATACACTGTAGATCCCATCTCCATTAAACCTTTCCAAGTGGTCTTTCCAAATGATCTCTACATTTGAAGTTCAATTCATTTCAGTTCAGTTATCATGCATTACTTTTTTCTTTAATCCTGGTCTTTATTCAGGTCAAGTTCAGATTCCTACAACAGTGGCTCAAACTCCAAAAAGCTTATCTCCAAAGATAAATGAAATCTAATAACAGGCAGTGCAAAGATGATCTAGAGCAGAGGTCAGAAAGCTCTAGTGAAAGCCTATTTGATTGAAATATAGGCTTTCCATAGTTTACATATTGCCATGTCTGTTTTTATATGGCAAAAGCAGAACAGAGTAGTCGCCATCCTTCTTAGGAAAAGTTTGCCCACCCTTCCTGTACATACTCCACTAAGTCATGAAAGGCACAAGTGTTCTCAACTTTCTATTCCAACATCCTCACTACCAAACTTCTATCTTCATAGCATTGCATGCTCCCAAAGACTGATTGAGTTCCTATAAGCTATCTCCATTTACAAACTGACCAGAAGTCCCAAATAGCACATTTATTAACATATCTTTTACTAGAACTTATTCTCATGACCATTCCTAGCTGCAAAGGAGCCTGGGAAATAAATCTTTCAGCTGAACATATTGCTACACTTGATAATATAGGGTTCTGTCAGGGAAGAGACAGGAAAGATGGATAGTGTAAACAATTAGCAATCTCTATTACAATTAGAAATTGTTTTATTTCAAGAAATAAACTAGATTAAGTTAGTATTTATTCAAATAATCCAAAGGAATTGCATGTCATTCAAAGGCAAACATGTTGGTCTGGTCTTACAAAGGATAAGAACTAGAAATCAGAAAGACAGCAACCCCTTCTACTTTTCCTCATCTTTCCAGGACCATGTGGTCATCTCTGCTCTCTTTGCAAGGCTCGGAATCCCAGATTTCTCTGCAGAAGCAAATTAAATGTCTATGATTTTATTTGAATATTTCTAAAGCTATCCTCCTTTACTTCTGATTTTACATTCTTTTTGTGATCTAGGCCACAAACACCCTGACTAGATTCTTGGAGGTTTAAAAAGAAATTTAGAAGAGAGAGAATCTCATTGACATAGCTTGTGTCATTTTTTTTCTACCAGCAGTTGGATTAGCTTTGGCCTGGAAGATAGTTTCGTGTGGACCAGCAGACTTTCCAGGCAGAGAAATAACTTCTGACCAACTTCTACAAGCTGGTATCTTTAACAGTCACACACTAAAACAAAATATCATATATCATCGATTATCTTTTTAAGCTTTATAAGTGGACATTTATATTACCTGTTGAGGATTCCGCTTCTTAATCAAAGGATCACCCTCACGGAAGAGACTAAAAAAAAAAAAAAAAGAATATGTGCCCTCTGCTTGTTTCTCCAACATAAATAATCCAGTCCCAAAATATATTGTATGGAATGTTTGTTTTCAGATTTCCAGAAATATTGAGATCTTATGAAGACAAAAACAAAAGAAAATTAGTGGCCATCATAGGACCATCGGCACAATCATCAATATCTAAAGAAGCAACCTTTAGGCAAGGGTATCACTGTGTATAAGAACTGCATTGGCCGGGCGCGGTGGCTCAAGCCTGTAATCCCAGCATTTTGGGAGGCCGAGGCGGGCAGATCACAAGGTCAGGAGATCGAGACCATCCTGGCTAACACGGTGAAACCCCTCCTCTACTAAAAATACAAAACAACTAGCCGGGCGAGGTGACGGGCGCCTGTAGTCCCAGCTACTAGGGAGGCTGAGGCAGGAGAAGAGCGTGAACCCGGGAGGCGGAGCTTGCAGAGAGCTGAGATCCGGCCACTGCACTCCAGCCTGGGCAACAGAGCGAGACTCTGTCTCAAAAAAAGAAAAACTGCATAAAGCTTGTCTTCCCAACTGTACTATAACTTGTCTAACGACAAGAAATATACCTTACGTTTACTTGTATTCATTACATTATTCATTTAGGAAAGTAAGAAATAGTGTTTATCAGGTACACAGGAAATCAGAATTAAAAACTGAGGGACATTGTTAATATTCTCTGTACTCAGAAATACAGTACCCACAAGCCATTATGTTTTCACATGTTCCCTTCTACTCAAAATCAAACCACTTTTTACAAAGAGAAAATAAAACATATTGTTATTCTGGTATCACAGATAAAATGTAATCATGTCTCTTGTCTAAACAAAACAAAGGGTACTTCAAATGTCATTTTATTCTTCATGTCATGTATTTTCCTAGCATGCTTTCCTTTACATACCAGAAAGCATTCCAGTGATTTCACTGATGGGACCACAGCATGGTGGGAGGAGTGGTGAGAGGCATAATAGCCTAGCTGAAATAAACTCCATGTATTCATTATTTTATAATTCTCTTACAGAAAACAGTGAAGGTAAAACAATTAAAGGTTCTTACAGAATGTGAGCAGTTATTTGGTACTTCTTTCACTTTTTAAAGACAGAGCAGTTATAAGGCTATGATGAATTTGCAGTAAGTTCTTTTTTAAATGTTTGGTTTGGCTTTGCTTTGGTATTTGTTTGCTTTTAACATCAAGAATGTCTGTAGAATAGAACACTGTAGAAATGAATTTAAGGGCTGGGCACAGTGGCTTATGCCCATAATCCTAGCACTTTGGAAGGCCAAGGCAGGTGGATCACATGAGGTCAGGAGTTCGAGACCACCCTGGCCAACATGGTGAAACCTCATCTCTACTAAAAAGAGAGAAAAAAATTAGCCAGGCATGCTGGCGTACACCTGTAGCCCCAGCTACTCAGGAGGCTGAGGAACAAGAATCCGTTGAACCTAAGAGGTGGAGGTTGCAGTGAGCTGAGATCACACCACTGTACTCCAGCCTGGGCAATACAGCAAGACTCTGTCTCAAAAAAAAATGAATTTAAGTTTCTATGTTGGTCACCTGTGGTAACAAACATCTGAGTCTGAAGCAGAGACTTCTGAACATTTTAATTTCAAAATTGTAGCACTATCTCACAAACCAGTTACATGTGTTTGATTTTTAGTTCAGATTGTTCTTATTCTTTGCGGAAAAAAGTAGAATATCTCCTTTAGTTTTAATAGTATATATTAGGTTATTAGGAATGGCAACAATATATAATTAAAACTATATATATAAACATACATTATGTGTTATTTTCCACATTGCCTTTGCATTATTTTCTTGGTGAAAATAGCCAACATAAATAGATATGACATATATAAAACCAAAAATTGCTCTTCATTCTACATCATGACCTTGATTCACTCCTATGACCAGTCACAATGTCCTTGGCTTGATGAAGCCATTTAACTTGCTTTGATCCTTACAATGCACAAGAAACACTTTCATCATTGACATTGATTTGTTATGCATTTGACTTTCTGATGAAATAGAAGGATCAACCCTCCTTGTCCTATTAGTATGATGGCGTGGCATTACAAATTATATGTTTGTTTTCTAGAAAAATATAAATGACACTAGAGAAAGCAATATATTCTAAAGCCATAGTATAAACTCCTGTATTTTCAAAGAACTGATGTAATCAAGTTGATAAACCATGAACCAGGCTTATTTAAATTAGTTGTCTTTTGGCATATGGAGAGAATTATTTTCTGTTATGAAAATCAAACAAGCTGTTAGTGAATCACAGCAGACAAATACAGAAAATTGCCTTGTAAAATCACATTTCAGGAGGATCCATTGCCCATAGCAATGATGAAGGAACAACTGCAATTCAGAAAAAAGAAAATTGTCTTAGTAACAGGGAAAACAGAATATCCTTTTCTGATATTGATCTAAACAAATGAAATATTAATCATATGAATAACATAACTATTTGAATAACTTAAATATATATAGTGTTGCTGAAACTCTACTAAAACTATGTTTCCACAAGAAATGGTAGATTAGATACTCTGACTGTCCGTCTCATTGCAAACAACTAAAAATGTTGAACAAAGCTGGGTGTGGTGGCTCACACCTGTAATCCCAGCACTTTGGGAGGCTGAAGGAGGAGGATTGCTTGAGGCCAGGAGTTCAAGACCAGCCTGGCCAACATGGCGAAACCCTATCTCTACTAAAACTACAAAAATTAGCCGGGCTGGTGGTGGGTGCCTGTAATCCCAGCTATTCAGAAGGCTGACGCAGGAGAATCACTTGAACCCAGGACGCAGAGGCAGCAGTGAGCTGAGACTGCACCACTGCATACCAGTCTGGTTGACAGAATAAGACTCTGTCTTAAAAAATGAATTTAAAAAAAAAAAAAAAGATGAATAAAATATTTTTCTCGTCTTTTAAAACACATTAATAAACTGACAAAAGCATTGAAAGAGAGTAAGAGGCTGAAAAGAAGTAGAAGTCATATTTCAGAAAAGTCACTTTTAGAGCATGAAAGCTTATTTACATATTGAGAGGGACTTCGCTAATCAAGAAAAAATCAGCTCTGGTTTTCATAGGCTTTAAGGAAACTGATGCCTGGAGAAAGAGCCCATTGACATCCAAGGTAGACAGACAAGTAGGAAGCTTCAGAGATATTTCTGGGAACTCATAATTTTACACCCTCAGTGTAAAGGTGAATTAGACATAATCCTAGACCCCAAATATCTATACTTAAGATTTCAGAAAAATTCTCCAAGTAAGACTTTAAAGCTGAGTTTGATCTGTCCTGGAAATTTATATCCATAGGTATGACTTCCCTCAGTTTGCCACCAGTATAGTTAAAAAAAAAAACTTAAGAGTTAAGAATTTTATTGAAATGGTCACGAAGTGAAAGTACCTTAGGCACCTAGCAGGAATAATTGTAAATCATTACTGGAGAAAATCTTTCATGTAAGTTATCAATATTTAACAGAAAAAATTTTCAAGTAATTGCAGCACTTAATTGAAAATCAAAACACACAAGGAAACAAGACACCATGAGAGACAAAGGTATCAGGCCCACAAAAGACTTGAAGTGATGGAATCATCAGACTTAAAATACAAAGTAATTGTGTTTTATACTTTTAAAGATATAGTAGAATAAAAATGGAATGAAGAGCAAGAATGTTTCTAACTGCCAAGTATATTTAAAATATAAATAAATAGAAGTTCTAGAAATAAAATAAAATAGACAATAACTAAGTCAACAAATGAATTTAAAAGCATATTAAAGCAGTTGAAGCCAGCAACAGCAAATGGTAATATTTCCTTTAAAAAAAGGAATCCAGAGAGCAGCACATAAATATGGAGATACAGAATATTAAAAGAGAGAGTTTGGAAGATTGAAACAAGTGACAAAGTGCAACTTACATCTCATATTCGAATTGCAGATACAAAGAATAGAGCAGAAACATTTTTAGGAGTAATGACTGAGAAATTTCCCCAAAAAATGAAAATCACCAATACACAAATTCAGGAAGGTCAATGCATTCCCAATGGAATAAATAAAAAGAAACCCACATCCAGTCACACAACAGTGAAAGTGGAAAGCACAAAGACAAAGAGAAGATATTAAAACAGCTAAACAGAAAACACGGAATGTTTTCATTGCAGAATAAGTAGACTAACAGCTAACTTATCAATAACAACAGGAAGAATACAGTGAAATACTATTATTATCAATCCCCTGGAAAAAAGAGTAATCATCAACCTCAAATTTGTTATCTTGCAAAAAATAAAAAATAAAAATAAAAATAAACAAAAAACCCCTGTACTTCAGGCAAAAAGGAAATGATTCAACATTAAATGTTGGAGTCATAAGAGCAAATGAAAAAACATGGCACATGTGTATAAAATCAAACAAA
The DNA here is from genome assembly GCF_002776525.5 of Piliocolobus tephrosceles. NCBI lineage: Eukaryota > Metazoa > Chordata > Mammalia > Primates > Cercopithecidae > Piliocolobus > Piliocolobus tephrosceles. Next base: position 22,914,298 of record NC_045455.1, on the reverse strand, counting down.
AATTCACTGTATACAATGTTGATAATGATATATTGATGATTTCAAAGAAATATAAAAGATAAAAGACAAAAATAATTATATACCAATTGACAGGGGTCATGACAAACAAGTTTTTTAATTCTTGTATCATTTGTAATATCATTTGTAATACATTGTATCATAATGTATTAACTTCAGATTTTGAGGAATTAAATAAATCAGCAATGGCAACAGTAAAATAATGTCAATTCTCTTATAGTTCTATAAGGCTTAAATCAGACAAGATCCCAGAATGCTAGAATGATTTAAAGACACTTACTAAAACAATTATCAAAAGGAGATAAGTGTAATATAAGAAAACTTAAACAGAGTACAATATTTTGGGCCGTTATGACCACTGGGCCATAAAGGGTAAGGTGAGGGAGTGATTACAAGAATCTTTAAGGAGAAAAGCCTATGAAAATGGCTGCCTTGAGAAGGTTTGTAAAAGTGGGCTAAGGCCACAAAGTCAACCTGATATGACCACACAAAGTAAAAAATACCCTAAACCCCTCTCCTTTCTGCCATCATGGTCCTCCCCATATTCATTAATAGGCAGCCCTACCAGGTGACTGATGGCAAAGGTGTACATTGATGAAGTTCATACAAATCACTCTCTTGGGACAGAAACTGTGATGGAGAATGTAAGACAAGGGATGTGGAAAACAAACAGATTTCCAGGGCACATATTTGAATGAGCTTCACTGAACCATCTTCTGAGGTGGCAGACTCTTACAAGAACAGGCAGTTAAAATATAGTTGGATACACAACATGAAATTCTAAGCAGCATTTAGAAAGCAGACTAGACGTACAGTGAGCAAAAAGGTGAATATTAAAGTAACAGTGCTGAGTGGAAAAAAAACATGTAAGGAAGATGGAGCTATGTAGCGCAATAATATTTATCTTTATTAAAAATGCATGCATTCAGAAGAGCAATTCACATTTAGTAGGACCATATAAAACCAAAAAGACTCATACGGATTTGGTGCACTACAAAGGGAAAACAAGAAGGGATTGAATAAATATGTAAATATCTGCATAGCACAAGAGAAGGTCTTGCATACAACTACTGGTGTTAATAATATGCCATGAGTTAAGGAGTATGATTAATTCAGTGAGAAAATGCAATTAATAAATCCAAATCAGGTCAAGAAAAGCTAGAAAAAGGAACATTGTTGTGAAATAAATTTATGATTGCAACAAATGTAAACAGATTAAATGTTCTAATTCAGGATTGTCATAACATACAGGATTATTTTTAAAACCAATCTTCTAGGGAAAATATGTTATATATGTGCAAAGTAGATTTTTAAGGCACAAATACCATTAACAATAAAAGTGTGATATTAAATAATGATAAAAGCTTTTAAAGATTTAATTCTCCAGGAAAATGTAATAATTCTGACACAGTGTAGACAGAATAACATGGTTTCTGAATTTACAAAGCTTGATAGGACAAATAATGGAAATTGACAAATCAATAGTTATACAGATAGATTTTGACACATATTTTAAGCAGACATAATCAAATCTGTAATAATAATATAAGACATAAACACAAAAATTAATAGACAGTCTAACACACATATACATCAGCGCACCCCAGAATTGTAGAACACATAGTATTTTCAAGCTTATATAAAGGATTTCCCATTCTGGTAATGCTGGGCTGCTGCCTGGTTGTTGACCAACTCTGACAAAATATAAAAACCATCTTCTTGAAAACATTCAAAACATACTAATGCAGTGAAGGACTAATGGAAAAAAAATCTGTGTGGAAGGGGAAAAAGAACCCTTTTCAGCCTCATTTATTCCTACTTTTTCCCTCAAGATGTTTGCTGATTCCTCAATGGAAGTCAAAATCCTTCATTTTGAAGCAAAACTTTCAGTAATCTTAAAAGGCTACATAGGCAAAAATTAGAGTTCTGAGTCCTGCATGGAGGAAGAAATCCTAGTAAGCACGTAATGTATTCAGCTGGGACTCCTGAAAGGCTACCTGCTAGCCATGGATTAAATGGAATTAGACCAACTGTTATAAAACCGAAGTTCAGTCCCCACTTACTTCCTTTCTACAAGACAATACTACATCCACAGACTCAGATTGTTTCCACAGCTTTCCATACACAATGTTCATCCTCACTAAGAATTACCCAAAATATCAAACACAAGGCCAAATGGCCAAATATCAAATGAAAAACAAAGTAGAAAAACGTTTGCAGTTTACCGAGATATTAGAGTTATCAAAAACAAACAATATACATATATGTTAATTCATCAAACAAATGAGATATTATGAAGGAAAATGTCATTTGATAACTCAACGATACAAAAAAGTATCAAATATGTATTCTAGAAAGAAAATACACAGAGTTGAAATAAAGCTTAATGGATGTAGTTAACAGATTAGAAACAACTGAAGAGAGAACCAATAAACTGAAAGATAGTTAAGGAGACATTTTACAGAATGAATCTTGAAGAAATGAAAGGATTAATATATAAAAAGAAATATAGAAGTCAAAATGGACACAGTCCCATGATGTAATTGGAATCCATGAAGAAGAATGTAACAGAAACCAAATCTGAAGAGACAATGGCCAAGAATGCTAAAATTCATTAAGGCATAAATTTAAGAAATTCTATAAGCCACTATAAGAAACAAACAAAAAAAACCCCGTATTTATGTACATTGATATGGTTTGGCTGTGTCCCCACCCAAATCTAATATTGAATTGTAGTTCCCATAATCCCCATGTGTCACAGGAGGAACCTGGTGGGAGGTAATTGAATCATAGGGGTGGTTACCTCCATGCTGTTCTCATGATAGTGTGAGTTCTCACAAGATCTGATGACTTTATAAGAGGTTTTCCCATCCCCCTTTGCTCTGCAATTCTCCTTGCTACGGCCATGTGAACAAGGATGTGTTTGCTTCCCTTTGTGCCATGATTGTAAGTTTCCTGAGACCTCCCCAGCCATGCCGAACTGTGAGTCAATTAAACCTCTTTCCTTTATAAATTATCCAGACTCAGGTATGTTTTATTAGCAGCATGAGAACAGACTAATACATACATCATAGTACAACTATTTGAAGTAAAACAAACATAGAAATAAATTCAAAGCCATTAAGAACAAAAATAAATATTTCCTTCAGATTTAATAAGATTGAAAATTGATTTCTCAACAAGAAAAAAAAGGAAGTCAGAAGTCAATACAATGATACTTTCAACTCCCTAGTAAAATATAAACGCCAACCTAGTGAAAATACTCAGTAAAATGAAGACAAAATAAGCACATTTAAAAACAAAACCTGAAGAAACTATTTAATTAATATACTCAAACTAAAGAAATCACTAAAAGGGCATTTCTAGGCAAAAGGAAAATGATCCATGGGAAGCAGAAGGAATGAAGAGGACAGAAAAGGTAAATAAGTCAGTAAACCTCAATAAGATCAATAATAATATACGATTTTAGAAAAATATTTGGAATCAATATACATAAGAAACTATACTTTAAAACAACAAGCATTTCCAGCAATAAAGAGGGCATTTATATATATTAAATATAATTAAAATTATATTATATATATAAAATTCATCAAGGTGTGGATTCAGGAAGCTTGAACTTACATATTATATTTAATAGTACCAAAAATGTGATGTTTCTAAAATAAAGCTAATGAAAGATGCATACTGTGCTTACATAAAAACTTAATTGCTAAAAAGTCATTTGAAGGGGGGCGGAGCAAGATGGCCTAATAGGACCAGCTCCAGTCTCCAGCTCCCAGCACGAGCGACACAGAAGATAGGTGATTTCTGCATTTTCAACTGAGGGACTGGGTTCATCTCACTAGGGAGTGCCAGACAATCGGTGCTGGTCAGCTGCTGCAGCCAGAACAGCGAGAGCTGAGGCAGGACGAGGCATCATCTCACGTGGGAAGCGCAAGGGGGAAGGGAATCCTTTTTCCTAGCCAGGGGAACTGAGACACACAACACCTGGAAAATCAGGTAACTCCCACCCCAATACTGCGCTTTACCAAGGGTCTTAGCAAACCAGCACCCCAGGATATTATATCCCACACCTGGAGGGGAGGGTCCCACGCCCACAGAGCCTCCCTCATTGCTAGCACAGCAGTCTGCAATCTAACCGCAAGGCAGCAGCCAGGCTGGGAGAGGGGCTCCTGCCATTGCTGAGGTTTAACTAGGTAAACAAAGCTGCTGGGAAGCTCGAACTGGGTGGAGCTCACAACAGCTCAAAGAGACTTGCCTGTCTCTGAAGACTCCACCTCTGGGGACAGGGCACAGCTAAACAACAACAACAACAAAAAGGAACAGAAACCTCTGCAGACGCAAACGACTCTGTCTGACGTCTTTGAAGAGAGCCGTGGATCTCCCAACACAGAGGTTGAGATCTGAGAATGGACAGACTGCCTGCTCAGGTGGGTCCCTGACCCCTGAGTAGCCTAACTGGGAGACATCCCCCACTAGGGGCAGACGGACACCCCACACCTCACACAGTGCAGTACACCCCTGAGAGGAAGCTTCCAAAGCAAGAATCAGACAGATACACTCGCTGTTCAGCAATATTCTATCTTCTGCAGCCTCTGCTGCTCATACCCAAGCAAACAGGGTCTGGATTGGACCTCAAGCAATCTCCAACAGACCTACAGCTGAGGGTCCTGAATATTAGAAGGAAAACTAACAAACAGGAAGGACACCCACACCAAAACCCCATCAGTATGTCACCATCATCAAAGACCAGAAGCAGATAAAATAACAAATATGGGGAAAAAGCAGGGCAGAAAAGCTGGAAATTCAACAAATCGGAGCGCATCTCCCCCTCCAAAGGAACACAGTTCCTAACCAGCAGTGGATCAAAGCTGGATGGAGAATGACTTTGACAAGATGAGAGAAGGAAGGCTTCAGTCCATCAAACTTCTCAGAGCTAAAGGAGGAATTACGTACCCAGCGCAAAGAAACTAAAAATCTTGAAAAAAGAGTGGAAGAATTGATAACTAGAATAATTAATGCAGAGAAGGCCATAAACGAAATGACAGAGATGAAAACCATAACACGAGAAATACATGACAAATGCACAAGCTTCAGTAACCAACTTGATCAACTGGAAGAAAGAGTATCAGCGATTGAGGATCAAATGAATGGAATGAAGCAAGAAGAGAAACCAAAAGAAAAAAGAAGAAAAAGAAATGAACAAAGCCTGCAAGAAGTATGGGATTATGTAAAAAGACCAAATCTACATCTGATTGGGGTGCCTGAAAGTGAGAGGGAAAATGGAACCAAGTTGGAAAACACTCTTCAGGATATCATCCAGGAGAACTTCCCCAACCTAGTAGGGCAGGCCAACATTCAAATTCAGGAAATACAGAGAATGCCACAAAGATACTCCCCGAGAAGAGCAACTTCAAGACACATAATTGCCAGATTCACCAAAGTTGAAATGAAGGAAAAAATCTTAAGGGCAGCCAGAGAGAAAGGTCGGGTTACCCACAAAGGGAAGCCCATAAGACTAACAGCAGACCTCTTGAGAGAAACTCTACAAGCCAGAAGAGAGTGGGGGCCAATATTCAACATTCTTAAAGAAAAGAATTTTAAACCCAGAATTTCATATCCAGTCAAACTAAGTTTCATCAGTGAAGGAGAAATAAAATCCTTTACAGATAAGCAAATGCTTAGAGATTTTGTCACCACCAGGCCTGCCTTACAAGAGACCCTGAAGGAAGCACTAAACATGGAAAGGAACAACCACTACCAGCCATTGCAAAAACATGCCAAAATGTAAAGACCATCGAGGCTAGGAAGAAACTGCATCAACTAACGAGCAAAATAACCAGTTAATATCATAATGGCAGGATCAAGTTCACACATAACAATATTAACCTTAAATATAAATGGACTAAATGCTCCAATTAAAGGACACAGACTGGCAAACTGGATAAAGAGTCAAGACCCATCAGTCTGCTGTCTTCAGGAGACCCATCTCACATGCAGAGACATACATAGGCTCAAAATAAAGGGATGGAGGAAGATCTACCAAGCAAATGGAGAACAAAAAAAAGCAGGGGTTGCAATACTAGTCTCTGATAAAACAGACTTTAAACCATCAAAGATCAAAAGAGACAAAGAAGGCCATTACATAATGGTAAAGGGATCAATCCAACAGGAAGAGCTAACTATCCTAAATATATATGCACCTAATACAGGAGCACCCAGATTCATAAAGCAAGTCCTTAGAGACTTACAAAGAGACTTAGACTCCCATACAATAATAATGGGAGACTTCAACACTCCACTGTCAACATTAGACAGATCAACGAGACAGAAAGTTAACAAGGATATCCAGGAATTGAACTCATCTCTGCACCAAGCGGACCTAATAGACATCTATAGAACTCTCCACCCCAAGTCAACAGAATATACATTCTTCTCAGCACCACATCACACTTATTCCAAAATTGACCACATAATTGGAAGTAAAGCACTCCTCAGCAAATGTAAAAGAACAGAAATTATAACAAACTGTCTCTCTGACCACAGTGCAATCAAACTAGAACTCAGGACTAAGAAATTCAATCAAAACCGCTCAACTACATGGAAACTGAACAACCTGCTCCTGAATGACTACTGGGTACATAACGAAATGAAAGCAGAAATAAAGATGTTCTTTGAATCCAATGAGAACAAAGATACAACATACCAGAATCTCTGGGACACATTTAAAGCAGTGTGTAGAGGGAAATTTATAGCACTAAGTGCCCACAAGAGAAAGCAGGAAAGATCTAAAATTGACACTCTAACATCACAATTAAAAGAACTAGAGAGGCAAGAGCAAACACATTCAAAAGCTAGCAGAAGGCAAGAAATAACTAAGATCAGAGCAGAACTGAAGGAGATAGAGACACAAAAAACCCTCCAAAAAATCAATGAATCCAGGAGTTGGTTTTTTGAAAAGATCAACAAAATTGACAGACCGCTAGCAAGATTAATAAAGAAGAAAAGAGAGAGGAATCAAATAGACGCAATAAAAAATGATAAAGGGGATATCACCACCGACCCCACAGAAATACAAACTACCATCAGAGAATACTATAAACACCTCTATGCAAATCAACTAGAAAATCTAGAAGAAATGGATAATTTCCTGGACACTTACACTCTCCCAAGAGTAAACCAGGAAGAAGCTGAATCCCTGAATAGACCAATAGCAGGCTCTGAAATTGAGGCAATAATTAATAGCCTACCAACCAAAAAAAGTGCAAGAGCAGATGGATTCACAGCTGAATTCTACTAGAGGTACAAGGAGGAGCTGCTACCATTCCTTCTGAAAGTATTCCCATCAATAAAAAAAGAGGGAATTCTCCCTAACTCATTTTATGAGGCCAACATCATCCTGATCCCAAAGCCTAGCAGAGACACAACCAAAAAAGAGAATTTTAGACCAATCTCCCTGATAAATATCGATGCAAAAATCCTCAATAAAATACTGGCAAACTGGATTCAGCAGCACATCAAAAAGCTTATCCACCATGATCAAATGGGCTTCATCCCTGCGATGCAAGGCTGGTTCAACATACGCAAATCAATAAACGTAATCCAGCATATGAACAGAACCAAAGACAAAAACCATATGATTATCTCAATAGATGCAGAAAAGGCATTTGACAAAATTCAACAGCCCTTCATGCTAAAAATGCTCAATAAATTTGGTATTGATGGAATGTATCTCAAAATAATAAGAGCTATTTATGACAAACCCACAGCTAATATCATACTGAATGGGCAAAAACTGGAAAAATTCCCTTTGAAAACTGGCACAAGACAGGGATGCCCTCTCTCATCACTCCTATTCAACATAGTGCTGGAAGTTCTGGCTAGGGCAATCAGGCAAGAGAAAGAAATTAAGGGTATTCAGTTAGGAAAAGAAGAAGTCAAATTGTCCCTGTTTGCAGATGACATGATTGCATATTTAGAAAACCCCATTGTCTCAGCCCAAAATCTCCTTAAGCTGATAAGAAACTTCAGCAAAGTCTCAGGATACAAAATTAATGTGCAAAAATCACAAGCATTCTTATACACCAGTAACAGACAAGCAGAGAGTCAAATCAGGAATGAACTTCCATTCACAATTGCTTCAAAGACAATAAAATACCTAGGAATCCAACTTACAAGGGATGTAAAGGACCTCTTCAAGGAGAACTACAAACTACTGCTCAGTGAAATCAAAGAGGACACAAACAAATGGAAGAACATACCATGCTCATGGATAGGAAGAATCAATATCGTGAAAATGGCTATACTGCCCAAGGTTATTTATAGATTCAATGCCATCCCCATCAAGCTACCAATGAGTTTCTTCACCGAATTGGAAAAAACTGCTTTAAAGTTCATATGGAACCAAAAAAGAGCCCGCATTGCCAAGACAATCCTAAGTCAAAAGAACAAAGCTGGAGGCATCACGCTACCTGACTTCAAACTATACTACAAGGCTACAGTAACCAAAACAGCATGGTACTGGTACCAAAACAGAGATACAGACCAATGGAACAGAACAGAGTTCTCAGAAATAATACCACACATCTACAGACATCTGATCTTTGACAAACCTGAGAAAAACAAGAAATGGGGAAAGGATTCCCTATTTAATAAATGGTGCTGGGAAAATTGGCTAGCCATAAGTAGAAAGCTGAAACTGGATCCTTTCCTTACTCCTTATACGAAAATTAATTCAAGATGGATTAGAGACTTAAATGTTAGACCTAATACCATAAAAACCCTAGAAGAAAACCTAGGTAATACCATTCAGGACATAGGCATGGGCAAGGACTTCATGTCTAAAACACCAAAAGCAACGACGACAAAAGCCAAAATTGACAAATGGGATCTAATTAAACTAAAGAGCTTCTGCACAGCAAAAGAAACTACCATCAGAGTGAACAGCAACCTACAAAATGGGAGAGAATTTTTGCAATCTACTCATCTGACAAAGGGCTAATATCCAGAACCTACAAAGAACTCAAACAAATTTACAGGAAAAAAACAAACAACCCCATCAAAAAGTGGGCAAATATATGAACAGACACTTCTCAAAAGAAGACATTCATACAGCCAAAAGACACATGAAAAAATGCTCATCATCACTGGCCATCAGAGAAATGCAAATCAAAACCACAATGAGATACCATCTCACACCAGTTAGAATGGCAATCATTAAAAAGTCAGGAAACAACAGGTGCTGGAGAGGATGTGGAGAAATAGGAACACTTTTACACTGTTGGTGGGACTGTAAACTAGTTCAACCATTATGGAAAACAGTATGGCAATTCCTCAAGGATCTAGAACTAGATGTACCATATGACCCAGCCATCCCATTACTGGGTATATACCCAAAGGATTATAAATCATGCTGCTATAAAGACACATGCACACGTATGTTTACTGTGGCACTATTCACAATAGTAAAGACTTGGAATCAACCCAAATGTCCATCAGTGACAGACTGGATTAAGAAAATGTGGCACATATACTCCATGGAATACTATGCAGCCATAAAAAAGGATGAGTTTGTGTCCTTTGTAGGGACATGGATGCAGCTGGAAACCATCATTCTCAGGAAACTATCCCAAGAACAGAAAACCAAACACCGCATGTTCTCACTCATAGGTGGGAACTGAACAATGAGATCACTTGGACTCGGGAAGGGGAACATCACACACCGGGGCCTATCATGGGCAGGGGGGAGGGGGGAGGGATGGCATTGGGAGTTATACCTGATGTAAATGATGAGTTGATGGGTGCTGACGAGTTGATGGGTGCAGCATACCAACATGGCACAAGGATACATATGTAAGAAACCTTCACGTTATGCACATGTACCCTAGAATTTAAAGTATAATAATAAAAAATAAAAAGAAAAAAAAGTCATTTGAGAATTAAGTAACCTGGAAAATGTAGTATATTCAAGAATTCAAAGACTTGATATTATAAACACTCTTCCTCGTATTAATCTATTTAACCAAAGATCTTTCCAATCAAGACATATCAAAGCAAAACAACAATTTTAGGTCAGTGAAAGGGATGTAAAAAGCTGAGTCTCCAGAGCATATTGAAGAACAAAAAGCTGTGAACAGCCAATACAACCTGAAGAAGTAGAGCAAGGTGAGAAAATCTGACTCACGAGATAACAAAGGTATAATGATTACACCTTTAAATGATGGCATTTTTATATTGATGCAAAGATGGACATATTGACTGTGGGATAGATATCCCAGAAATAAACCTACACATTCGTAATGGATCAAATATTAAAGATATCTGAGGTGGGGAGAAACAAATAATTTGATAAATGATATCTGGACATGTGGGTACACGTACAGGGAACAAACAGAAAATTGGACCCCCACCTCACACCATCCACAAATATTGTTTCCAGATAAACTAAAGCGAATGTAAAAGGCAAAATTCTGAAAGTCAGTAAGGTGTATTAATCAACAGAAGAAAACTAAGATTTCTTAAATACAAAATAAAGATTTCTTAGACACAGAGAAAGAAAGCAGAAAGGGATATATTGACAAATTTGACAACTTAAGAATGTCTCTTCATCAAAAGACGCCGTATGATGAAAAGGTGAGTCATAAACTGGGAGAAGCTCTTTGCAACACATTAGTATCTAGAATATATAAAGAACACCTACACATGAATAAGAGAATATAATAATGTATTTAAAAGCCGTAATTAAATAGCACTTAACACCCACTACCTAAGTGTTAGAAAGAATGAAGAACAACTAAAATCATTTATTTAGTGTTGGTGGGAGAATATACTATTGAACAACAAAAAAAGAAAACTGCAAAGAAACACAATAATTACATTTATATAAAGTTAAAAAGAAAAAGAAAACAAAGCCACACATTATTTAAGGAATAAAACTATGTTGTAAAACCATAAAGGAAACAAGGTATAAAGTAATTTTAAAAAGTATAATTCAAGTAGTGATTATCTCTGATGGACACACTGGGAAACTGAGAGATAGTGGTAATGTTGTTTTTCTTAAACTTGGCTCAATGTGTCCATTTTCTTGATACCTGACATCTATTTTATAAATAACCCTTGGTGACTACTTAACAATGAATGAGGACAGTTTTCAAGAAGACTTTAGATATCCTCTCAAGCTGACTCTAAGTAGCCCTAACAATTTGCTGATAATGTCCCAGAAATGGAACATTGGCTCTGCAGCCTAGACAGAATATTTCACAACATTTGGAACCGAGCAACTTCTGGGAACCCCAGGCTTTTGTAACCTTATTTAACATCATATTGCACAAGGTCACAATTGCTTGTCAAGTTCTTCAGATGGGTGTTGGAACACCCAATAATTAGGCATGAATTATCAGAGATTTTTGGTTTTAATGATAAAAATCCTCTCTGCATGAAGTAGATTCTAACCGTGCCCTCCAGGGCACACATGTATGGGATATTAAAGCACTACCTTATCAAGACTGATGTGTACATTGAATCGTATGAGCTAAAAAGACTTCCTTTTAGCTAGTTTCTTAGCAATAGATATAACTTAATTTTTCAGTTTTATGTTGTATTTAAACTCAGATGAAACAGATAAGTGATCTCTTCTGTATTCAAGTTTCTGCACAAGTTGGGAGGCCTTTTGTGAAAGTCAGGCAGAGTGAGTTCTTGACAAAGTGGTATGACTTCATACCTCTCTTGTACCCCAAAATGTTCTTCACAGCCTGCTGCTACTGAAATTATCATGCCATAGTTCATATCTCTAGTAAAGATGGCACTACTAAAGATGGCGCACTAAGATCCCTTAGAGTGAAAGAGTTTATAGCATCCTTTCCTGAAAGAATTTAATCATAGGATAAGTCAGTGAGCAGAAGAGGACAGGCAGGGTGGCTCACACCTATAATCCCAGAATTCTGGGAGGCCAAGGCAAGAGGATCTCTTGAGCTTAGGAGTTTGAAGACCAGCCTGGTCAACATACCAAGACTTTATCTCTACAAAAACATTTTTTTTTAATTAACTGAGGCATGGTAGTGTGCACCTATGATGTCAGCTACTACGGAGGCTGAGGTGGGAGGATTGCTTGAGCCCAGGAAGTTGAGGGTACAGTGAGCTGTGATTGCCACAGCACTCCAAACTAGGTGACAGCAAGGTCCTGTCTCAAAACTAAAGAAGTCAAAATTTAAAACTGAGCAGAAGAAAAAGGAAGAATTATCTAGTCCAAAATCATCTGAATTCATGAAAAAGGGCAGCATGGAAGCTAGTTTGCCTGAGTAGTGAAGAAGCTGTGACAGAGTGAAGAATGAAGTGAGGAAAACTTAACGCTTGTGTATTAGGCCATTCTTGTGTTTCCATAAATAAATGCCTGAGGCTGGGTAATTTACAAGAAAAGAGGTGCATTTGGCTCATGGTTCTGCAGGCTGTACAGGGTGCATGGCATCACATTTGCTTGGCTTCTAGGGAGGCTTCAGGAAGCTTCCAATCATGGCAGAAGGTGATGGGGAGCAGGCATCTCACATCTCATAGCAAGGGCAAGAGAGAGCATGCGGGTGGGGCGGGGTGCCACACATGTCAAAAACCAGATCTTGTAAGAATTCATGGTCACAAGGATGGCACCAAGCCATGAGGGATTTGCCCCCATAACCGAAACAGCTCCCACCAGGCCCCACCTCCAACAGTGAGGAATACATTTCAGGATGAGATTTGGGTGGAACAAATATCCAATCCATGTGAGCTTGTGAGACAAATTTCATCTCTATCACTATTTTACCACATTCCAATATATCACAAAGATCCTTATAAACTACACATTTCGTGGAGGAAACAGCTACAAACCAGTGCTGCAGTGCCCGGGGAGAGGAAAACTACTTTCATCTTCAACAAAAACCCATGAAGTGACTGCCCACAGCCAGGACTTTGATCAAAAGATAAGGAAAATGAGTTATGCTTTCTTAAATATTGTGTATCTAATTGACCTGTGAATGAATGCTTTTTTTTTTCTGTTAGGTCAACATGTCTCCCTGAAAAACCCAGTCTTTGATCAACTTGCCGTGTTAAAATATTCCTAGAAAACAAGAAAGAAAAATCAGTCAATCTGAATACGTAATTGCTTACTTTTGTTTCTTTCTTAATAATTGATTATGTGAAAGATGAAAGAAACCATGTGAAACTGACTCTAAACTCTAATGCCTAATTTACAATCAGACACTATACAATGACTCTTGTTTTGGCAACCTAGCTACTGAACACATGAATGGCACTATGAAAGAACTATTTTAATTTAATTTCACTTTGAAAATTAATCTGAACTTCATTATTAGAAAACATCTAAGTATGTTTGGAATAATGTAATTGTGTGAATATACTTTTCAACTTTTAAGTTTTATACAATACAAATACAAATTAAGTATTTCTGATGAAAAATTTGAATCCAAATTGAGATGTACTTTAGTATAAATTGATTATTAAAGTCTTGGTACAGAAAAACAGTATCTCATTACTGTAACCATTTTTAAGTTGATCACATGTTGAAATGACAATATTTTTAATTAAGTAAAATAACTTATTAAAATTCATCGCACTTATTCTTTTTTTACTTTTTGTATTGTGACCACAAGAAAAGTTGAAGTGACATTTGTGGCTGGCATTGTATTTCTGTGGGACAGTGCTGTTACAGAGAGCAAGTTTGGAATTGAGTCACATTTAAGCCTGAGCACCTTCTGTGTAACCTGTGTGATCAAGAACAATTCACTTAACTTCTCTGTTCTTTTATGTAAATTGAGGTAATAGTGTTACACTTACCAGATTGTTGTTAAGACTTTAATTAAAATACCTTCCTTTAGAAAGCTTCAGAGTACTAGGAAGGTGCCAGCTATTTTTAAATGCTTTTGTTCTTAGTCCAGTGTACCTTTAAATGGCAAGCTAAATGAAGGTTTGGAAAGAATCATGCTTCTATTTAATCACTATGAATGACAAGATTGGTTTTAAATTGTAAAACTGTACACAGTGAAGTTTCCAGAATGATAAGAGGCTATTTTACAGCACGGGTCCAAAATGCTGATTCTCAGGGAGGAGAAGACTGGTTCTTTAATATTTTTGGTAACCCTAGTGGTTGCCTTTAACAATATAAAGCTGTGCACTGCAATCCATGTAAATTTACCTTATTAGTTAGTGAACTGGACGAAAAAATAAGCAAAGTAGGAGGCATTGAGATCTTTGGTTAACTGCCAAAGTGAAATAGGTCCTCTTTTCTTCTCAGATCAGGGAGATAAGAAAAACTGTATGTGCAATAAATAAAATTAAATATTGACTTCATTTCAATAGATTAACCTTACTAGAAGGGTGGGTTGATAAAATGTTTCTGTGGACCGGAAAAATCTGAGACAAAGTTACAAGGCTATTCTAAATATTAAGGCAGAGTTGACTCGGAAAATAACTTGTGAGTAGCCTGCACTTTAACAGAAAACCTTACTTTAAAAGCGATATGAAAATAGCTTCCTTGCTTCATTTTAATATTTTAATTTATGTAATAGTTATATTATCTCAGTTAATCAGTGATAATACCAATTAATTATATAAGTGGCCCCTTTTTGCATTGCCAAAACCTAGTCAACAACAAATACAACAACACCTGGTAGAAAGACTTTATTTAAGTGTCTTCAGAACTGAATATATTCTTTCTTTTTTTTTTTTTTTTTTTTTTGAGACGGAGTCTTGCTCTGTCGCCCGGGCTGGAGTGCTGTGGCCGGATCTCAGCTCACTGCAAGCTCCGCCTCCCGGGTTTACGCCATTCTCCTGCCTCAGCCTCCCGAGTAGCTGGGACTACAGGCGCCCGCCACCTCGCCCGGCTAGTTTTTTGTATTTTTTAGTAGAGACCAGGTTTCACCGTGTTAGCCAGGATGGTCTTGATCTCCTGACCTCGTGATTCGCCCGTCTCGGCCTCCCAAAGTGCTGGGATTACAGGCTTGAGCCACCGCGCCTGGCCTAGAACTGAATATATTCTACAGAAAATCCTAGAGCCTGGTCAGACGTGTACACTGTAGACCGAAATTACTTATTAGGGGAAAGGAACTTGCCCTTTTGAACTTATTCCCTAACCTATTAGGTGAGCTCCTTCTTTCCAGGAGTTGTTAACTCTTATCCATTGTACAGTTCACAGTCAAAAATTATTCTAGGGTGATGACCTTGTCTATTTTAACATATTTTTGAGTGATTTCAAGGTACAAGTAGATTTGAACTACAAGTTATCAGAAAATAACTCCCTTGCTTTCTTCGTAGTATGGAAACATGATTCTCAAGGACTCACTTCTAGTTTCCTAGAACACCATAAACCCCTTGGGCAGCCAAAGGCTAATCCACTATACCTCTTCTCTGCGCTTTTCGCCATTCATTCCTGGGTGAACTGTGGAGGTGTGTACTTTTTGCTTTATGTAGTTTCCTGGCTAGCCAGATTATTAATGTGATTTCTGTGTTAAGCATACTGTAGAGATGCAGTGACTTCTGCATGCCAACACGTTTTCAGAAGCAAGTAACAATGTAAGGAAAAGAAAAAAACTCAAAATTAAAATGGTCAAAGTTCACTTTATAAAGTATCAGAAGCAAAAATACAAAACTTCTAGAGACAGCATTAAGCATTTTACCAATTTTTTAAAAAGTTTTAACAACGACGCTAAAAGTTACCACTTTTTGGGCAGTGTATCAAGTGCCAAGGATAAATCATCTTTGATTCTCACAATAATTCTGTAATGTAAGTACTATGATTACATCAACTTTACAGCTCTTCTGAGACTTAAAGAGATAAAGCACATTTAAAAACTCAGGCTGGGCCTGGTGCAGTGGTTCACGTCTGTAATCCCAGCACTTTGGGAGGCCAAGGCAGGAAGACTGCTTGAGCCCAGGAGTTCAAGACCAGCCTGGGCAACCTAGTAAGACCCCATCTCTACAAAAAATACAAAAATTAGCTGGACATAGTGGCATGTGACTGTAGTCCCAGCTGCTCAGGAGGCTGAATTGGGAGGATCATATGAGCTGAGGAGGTCGAGGCTGCAGTGAGCCATAATTATGTCACTGCACTCCAGCCTGGGTGACAGAGCAAGACCCTGACTCCAAAAACAAAAACCTCAGGCTGGGTGTGGCGGTGCACGCCTATAATCCCAGCACTTTGGAAGCCCAAGGCAGAGGATCACTTGGGCGCAGGAGTTTCCCAGACTGATAAACACAGCAAGACCCTCTCTTTGCAAAAAGTAAAAAACTACCTGAATGCAGTAGTACATGCCAGTAGTCCCAGCTGCTTGGAAGGCTGAGAGGAGAGGATCACTTGAGCCCAGGAGTTTGAAACTGTGGTAAGCTACTATCATCGCACCACTGTACTCCTACCTGGGCGACAGAGTGAGACCCTGTCTCTAGAAAAATAAAATTAAATTAAAACTCACATGATTGGTCGGTGAGAGGATCCATTCTTGAATCACCCATGTACCCAGGATGACAAAAATTCCATCTTTACATGTGCTTCTTCAGTGTTAGACTTGGGGAAGGGAACATGGTGATCCTGCATTGGTTTTTCAGGCTTCCATCTTCAAATGATTTGCATAAATGTACAAACATTTTATTGATCAAAGCAAATTACATGGCCACATCCAACTTCAAAAGAAGAGATAAAATGCAATCATTCTTTGTGCCCAGAATGAGAACTGGAACCGATGTGAATAGCACTAATGACCCCCATACATATCAAAGATATTCCGCTTGCGTGATTTTGTTCTGGTCTGGAGTTACGTAAACACAATTAGTGGTAAATACTTTACATTTAAGTTTCCTTGTAACTGTATTCCAGTTCCTATAATTTACTTAGAGTCACAATCTGTACTTTCATTGTAGGGATAAACTGCCCTAAGAAAATATAGTCTATTAACTCAGAGTCTAATAACAAACACTTATCTTGAAAATCCCTTTTTATTTTTCTCACTTGCTAATTGAACCAGTGACTTGGAGATGCTTATAATGATTCATATTATCTTACTTTTATTTATAAATGTTCATTCCAAATAGATTATCCTTTATCCCAAATGTTCTTCCTCAAGTGCCAGCTTTAGGTTAGCTATTTCATGCTTCACCTCAATCATAAATTTAATAAAAAAGGAAGAATTTCGGTTCCTCTCCTTAGTTTCTTTACTCCCTACTTCCACATACTAGCAGTAAGTTAAAAAAAAAATATATTTATTTCCTCTTCTTTGGAGTTATATGGCATCTTTCTTGAAATTACTGTATAAGGGGTATAGAAATTCCTGTGAGTTATATTTAGGGGTGGTCCTGACATGACAATGACATGTAAATTCATATTAGTAGCTTCAGGTGTTTCTAGTAAATTTATTCACTTAATATTTTCCTGCTCTATGGCATCAAAATACTTCCTATCCTACAAGGTTTCTATGGCATTGTAGAATCCCTGTCTCCGTCTTCTTCCCGTGATCAAACTGTAAAATATTTTAGGTGCCGTTTGTGATATTTTATGTTATTGAAACTAAGAGAATATGAACTAAACATTTATGCAATGACTACAATGATTATAGAATAAGTAATTCAGAAAATTATTATAAAAATTCTTTAAGGTTTAACTTTGTTCCTTTTGTGTGGCAACACACTGAAAACAGCTTGAGTTATTTTATGTGGTGTCTGGCTGCAAGGAAAAACAATATTCAAAGGGGAAAATGAAGAGAAATGTGAAATAAAAACACAAAAATAACCTCTTCTAAATATTATTGATTCAAAATTGTTTTTTACCATTTATGTTAACTGTGTGAGATTTACTTTTTCTTGAGATAAAAAATATAATTTAGTCAGTCAAAGTATTTTTGTTTGCCAGTTATGTGCTACACGTAAAATTTTTCTACCCAGAAGAGATTTAAAAGGTAATGTGGTTATCATCAAATTTTAAAGATAAGGCTTTTATTTTCATCACAATTTAAAATGCAATAAATTATGTAATCACTAGTGTAAAAACTACTTGAGATGTGAAAAAAAGTATGTTGATGTCATGTATGTTTTTCAGAGAGTTTTCCAGAATACAAGAATTATGATATTAACTTTTATTACTCTTCTTTGTCATCAGAAATGATGCCAACTTAATGGTGATTTTATTTTTCTTAACTATTCATAATAAAAAATCTATTTGTACTGGTACAAAATTTTAACAAAAAATATAAGCTTATAATAACCAATATGTGAATGCGCTGAAATTTTACAAATTTTGTTACTTTGATTACATTCTAACATTTATCAAGATGTATAACAGTATATTGATTTAAAATAATAAGGTGGTCTACATTAAACCAAGTCTTCAATGCTACAATAATTGTCACACCTCTCTTCATGTTTATCCATTTTTCTTTCATCCTCACTTAGCTGAAAAGCCTGGGTGCAATAAGGTCCCTCTAGAGATCTTTTTGTGAGGCTTAGAGAACATCCATGACATTTCATTAAGACACATGAGTAAAAATGACTAAAGAGGCTAGTTCTACACAATGACAACAAATCATTTGGGGACTAGAACTTGTAGCATTATCTTAAAAAAAATAAAAACTGTGTATATTCAACAAAATATTTCCAAAAAGCATTTCTTTTAATATGCTCTATTTTTTTCTCTTGGGTGAAGTGCTGTTAAAAAGAATAAGCAGTGCTATTATACAACAATATCCATTCATTACCATGCGGGAAGCAGCGTACTGAAAGTTAAACTTACACATTATCTCATTTAGACCTTACATCAAGCCTGAAAGCTAGGTATTTCTGCAAAAACTTAAGCTATGACAAAACTATGATCAGAAAAGTAAAGAAACTTGCCCAAGCTTAAACTTACCAAAGCTGTAAGCAATTATAATATTTTATTTACTATGAGTAGATTAACCAAGCAAAATTGTTTCTACATAGCTTTGAGTATTCCTGAAACCCATATGACTTTATTTTTCTCACTATTTTTTCCAAAATACATTTATTTTTATCTTTGTCCAGTAATAAAATCATAATTTACAAGGCTGATGACAGAAAGAGAATACAAAGTTTTAGAAAATTTCTTAGCATTGCAGATGACATCATCTATTGAGCCTTCCAAAGCTGAACAGGATTCTACTTTTGTCACCCACGATTTCCTATAGTTCAAAGGATTTACTGATAATTCAAAGATAATTGTTCAAATGCCTAGTCAGTATCACAGCATTCACATCAGTTTCCACATGAACTAAGTCATGGGTGCCTCCGGTACCCAAGGTTAGTAGTAGTTACTTGAGAGCAACCTTCAAGACTCTATCAAGCAAGTTGTTAGTTCTATCCATGTCATTGGATCAGAATCCTTGAACCCTGGAGAAACTTGCTAAATTCTAAATACTTTAAAATGAAAAACAATGCCCATTTGGAACTTGAATAATTCATTTTGATAGTTTGACCAGATAAATTGTAGAGGAAAAACAATCATGTATTTCACAAACAAACTTTGGTATAATTAGGAAATTGGTTTTGTATTTTTAGTTGAGTACTTATATAACTGTAAGAGAAGCTTAAATTTTTACTCAAGGAATTTAGAGTTAAATGATTTCTAGAGAACATATGCAATGAAAAGTTAATGTTTTAAAAACAGTAAATGTATTATCATTATAGTTTATTCCTTTTCTTTGGCATTCTTGAATAGCCTAAGCATAGATAAGTGATAAATAAATAGATACATAGGAACATAGATGAACAAATGTATTTGTTGGCTGTTGGCAAGTGAAATATTTATATAACTTCTTAAAGTTCTACTTTGTATGTCTGAATTACATTGACTAAATCAACTTGAGTTTCATAGGGGACCAAGAATATTTAGATCATTTAATTCATCATGGTTAATTAAGGTATCTACCAAAGTCCAGGTGTAATATTAAACTCCATGTCTTTATTTAGAGAATTCAAAATAAAATGCTCATCAGGAAATCTAACAAAAATGAAAACAATCTTGCTTTCTGCAGGAAAAAAGATGGAGGCCAGAACTTTTTGAGATTTCACAGAAAAATCAATAAACAACTGAATTATCTTCAGTAAATATTTGTATATAAAATAGATTGGGAAATAATATAATTTTAATTAGGATATTAATCTATTAGTTTCAGATGTTCCTGAGAGGTGGAAAAAAATCACTCTAGCTAGCTAACTAGACAGGTAGGTAGACGGTAGACAGATATAGATAGATAAGATAGATCGATAGATAGATAGATATAGATAGGAAAATTATCATTGTGAAAATTCCCAGATGAACACATTAAAAGGAATTTTCAAGATATAGAAATGGTGAAAGTAGATGAAAAATTTAACTTACAGTATTTTTTAATCACTCAGCCCAAAATGTCATAACTTGTAGTATTGACAGACTAATACTAGTTAATATCTTCTTGACTTATTAGAAAATTGGATGTTAAAAATCCCAGAAGAAAAGACATGGCACAGCCACAGGTCTGCTCTGGAACTGACCTCTATCTTAAACCACCGATCGTTACCTTAAACCGACTAAGACTAGCTTCACCAAAAAATAAAGTAGACATTGGAATGAGTCAATAAGCTGACACAGTAATAGAACAACCATAAAGTTGGGACTTTCTTAAAGGGATGCTTATTGAGTTGATTTTGTTTTGTTTTGTTTTCAAAATAAAATCTTATAAAATGATGTAAGTGAATAGGAAAATCTCAAATGCAGTTTATCAATTATTTTCTATGATCCTTGGGTTTTCCCTAGGTATATTATTTCATCATATTTATGCCATTCAATATCCAGTATAATTCTATACATGGAGTATTTTTGTGTCCCTTTTAGTGTTTCAAAAGGGATACTCAAAGAATTTTTTATGTAAGTGTATTTCAAACTTGTGGGCATATAAGAACTAAGCTGAGCACGTGAAAAAAATCCAGATTCCAGGTCTCCTCTCTAAAGTCTCTAATTCAGTAGGTCTGGGGTGGAGATTGGCAATCTATTTTGTAAACAAGCCTCTGTAGTGATTCTTTCACATGCAGCCACTTTGCGGAAAGCTGCCTTCCACCACAAGTTGCCTTGTGAAAGAGTTGAGCAGATCCTGAGTTTAAAAGACAGTCAAGATAAACGGAAAGAAAACAACTGTGTATATTTGTCTGTTTTAGAAGAAAAAATTGTTCTTTTATCAGTGAAAGAACGGAAACCATAGTTTTTGTTTAATTGCATGTGAACATAGGACAACTTTACTGTAAGTTTCTGTTAACATGGCAACAGTAGCAATTCAGAGATGACCAATTCATTCATAACTTTTGACTATCTAGCATAAGCACAATATATGTGAAGCCAAAATAAGCATTCAACATAGCAACAAGTTGAATCAGAAGATACAAAAGGAGTTACAGAAATCATTGCTCCAGGCCAGGTATAGTTGTTCATGCCTGTCATTCCCAACACTTTGGGAGACCCAGGCAGGCTAATCCCTTGAGCTCAGGAATTCAAGACCAGCCTCCTGGAAATACAGCAAAAGCCTGTCTCTTAAAAAAACAAAACAAACCAAAACAAAAATTAGCCAGGTATGGTGGTGTGCACCTGTAGTCCCAGCTACTTGGGAGGCTGGGGTGAGAGGTTTGCTTGAACCTGAGGAGGTCAAGGCTGCAGGGAGGGCAAGGCTACAATCAGCCATGATCATGCCACTGTACTTTAGCTGGGTTAAAGAGCAGGACCCTGTCTCAAAAAAAAAAAAAAAAAAAAAAAAAAAAATTGTTGCTACCTTCTAGGGGCTTAGAACAATGTAATGGAATAAAACATATGTACACATTAGGTAAAACTTTAGGTAAAAGTAAAGTTTTTGTGCAGTGTGTTAATTTGTGACTAGTTACTTAATTTCCAAAACAATTGGAGTAGTGTGGACAGGAGCTGTGACGCTAGGGCCTCCTATAGATGTGGTACTGACCTAGACCTTGAAACAGTCAGGTGTGTATGCTGCAGGGGAAGAAGATCATACAGGACTGCAAGAGAGCCTGTTGCCCAGCGGCTGGAGAG
Organism: Piliocolobus tephrosceles; assembly: GCF_002776525.5. Taxonomy (NCBI): domain Eukaryota; kingdom Metazoa; phylum Chordata; class Mammalia; order Primates; family Cercopithecidae; genus Piliocolobus; species Piliocolobus tephrosceles. The sequence goes on along the minus strand of NC_045455.1, from coordinate 22,892,223 downwards.
GAGATTGGCCTGCTTGGAATGAGAATCTATTTAAGTAGTATAGAAAGTCTTAACAGCTTTGGTCTTAACTAGAGCGGAGAAATATGCAGGGTTTTCTTGATGTTACATATCATCTTAGACTGTCTACTCATATTCACTTAAGCAAGCAATAGTCCTTTTACAGACAAAGTTTTGATATTATTAAGCATTTTATAGAATGCTTGATTAGAAAGCATGATTATCTTCTTTAAATTCTATCTGTACTCAGCTTTACTCCTTGAATCTGGGTCTCCTTTACTCCTTGAATCTTCTTTACTCCTTGAAACAGTTTGAATCATCTGTGTCTCCACCCAAATCTCATGTTGAAATGTAATCTGCAATGTTGAGGTGGGGCCTGGTGGGAGGTGACTGGATCATGGGGACGTATTTCTCATGAATATTTTAGCACCATCCCACCTGATACTGAAAGGAGATTCCAGCTGGGCTTCCTGGTCGCAGGGGCTCAGAAAGCTGTGAAACTTAACTCCTTTCCTGCATCAGGGCTTACTTTGGTCCTGGATGAATAATATTGAAGATATATGCTTAAAATATTCCCAACATCAGAATTTGTGCATGTGTTTTCTCCCCCAAGAAAGCTATAAATAACAGCGAAAATTTTGCTGTAAGCGTCCCTGTGTCCTCTCTCCCTCTCTCCCTTCCCCCTCCCCTGAAACTAAAAGGAATGTTAAAAGCCCGTTTTTCTGTGACCAGCAGACCTTGTCTATGCTCCCAATTCCAATTCCTTGTAAACACAAGTTGTAAAATCCTGTGAGATCCTGTTTCCTTTGCCATGCCACTGCAAGGTTATAAAGTAGATAAAATGTAAGTTACAATTCTGGTTCTCCTCAAGATCTGAGACATGTTAATTGTCTTTGTTTTCTGGCTGTGGTAACATCTTCCCACTGCACTTATTTCCCCAGGCACTTATTTCCCGCCTTAAAGAGTTTAAAAGGTGATCAAAAAAATCTAATACTGGCGGCGGGGCGCTGTGGCTCACGCCTGTAATCCCAGCACTTTGGGAGGCCCAGGCAGGCAGATCACGAGGTCAGGAGATCGAGACCATCCTGGCTAACACAGTGAAACTCCGTCTCTACTAAAAAAATACAAAATTAGCCGGGCGAGGTGGCGGGTGTCTGTAGTCCCAGCTGCTCGGGAGGCTGAGGCAGGAGAATGGCCTGAACCCAGGAGGCAGGGCTTGCAGTGAGCTGAGATCTGGCCACTGCACTCCAGCCTGGGCAACAGAGCGAGACACTGTCTCAGGAAAAAAAAAAACAAAAAAAAAAACTAACACTGGCTACCCGCTCGGGACCCTTTCCACGTGATGGAAGCTTTGTACAGTCACTCTGCTCAGTAAAGCCTATAGCTTTTTTTCTGTCTGTTCGATCCGTGTCTCTCGCTCACCGCGGGCTGCCGCCACACCAAATCTTTGAGGTGGCTAAAGCAAGAATCTTTAGCCTTACAATACTGTCCTGATAGTGAATGAGTTCTTGTGAGATCTGGTAGTTTTAAAGTGTGCAGCATGTCCCGACTCACTCCCTTCTTTCTGCTTTCACAATGTGATATGCCTCTCCCCACTCTTCCTTCTGCCATGATTGGAAGCTTCCTGAGGCCTTCAGGCATCTTTTCTTTATAAATTACCCAGTCTTAGGTATTTCCTTACTTCCTTTTTTTTTTTTTTTTAGACGGAGTCTAACTCTGTCACCCAGGCTGGAGTGCAGGGGTGCAGTCTCGGCACTGCAACCACCGCCTCATGAGTTCAAATGATTCTCCTGCCTCAGCCTCCTGAGTAGCTGTGGTTACAGGCACCCGCTACCATGGCCAGCTAATTTTTGGATTTTTAGTAGAGATGAGGTTTCACCATGTTGGCCAGGCTGGTCTCGAACTCCTGGTCTCAGGTGATCCACCCACCTCAGCCTCCCAGGCATGAGCCACCGCACCCAGCAGGTATTGTTTTATAACAATGCAAGAACAGACTAATGCACCCCTTCCCCCATGAAGACAATTGGGTAGTTATTTTTTGAACAAAATTATTCAAAGCTTTCTCATCTTCTCATTGTAGCTTATCTACTACATTATGATTTCAAATTCAAAATTTAAAATAAATGACTATGAGACACCTATTTGTAAAATTTAGTAGTGTAGAAAAATGTAATTTTCTTGATATCTGTCCTTTTGTTTTAAAAAAGAGAATGAAAGAATTTCTTTAATCACCAGTAGAGACATATTTAGCAGATAAATGCCTGGAATGATCTGACCCAGACTTAAGTCTCTATTGTCTCCTTCACTGAGATTGTATGAAAAAATCTCCTGTTTCCCTCCATGAAGCATGAATGGGCTCTTCAGTCTGGTTTTCTTGTTCTCATTACACTCATCTTCAGCTTAATTTCCAATGGTTTTATTGCTTTTTTTAAGTCCATGCAGTTAAAAATCATTAGTTTCAGTTGCAATACAATTTTAGGCAAGGGCTGATGATATCTGCACTGTAATGGATACCCTCTAAAATCACCACTTTATATCTATCCCTAACAGGAAATTTTTTAGCAGCAGCACTGCTATCAGACTTAAAAGGATCAAAGCATGTAACAGTTATTATCAGATAGATGCTACCTTATCCTTTACAGAAAAAACTGTCCACTGTAAGTGGTAAAAAATCTTTATCATCACTTCTTCTGGGCACTTGTTTTTATCACCTCCTTAGACTGAGATTATAGGCATGACTCTAGTGCCAGCCTTGAAACAATCTTCTTTCATAGTCCCTCCATATACTACTTCTTACATTGTATATCATAACTATGGCCAATATAATTTACTCAAGAGCAAAATAAGAACAGAGAGATCAGAACTCTATTTATGATGTCAGATAGTGTGGGAGAGACCTTAGCTCCATGCATCATGTCTCCCAATTCCTCTGATTTCAGCCTCAGCTGATGGGCAGTGCCACACAAGTCCTGATTGACAGTTACTCACCTCAAGCACACTCCACACACCTTTCTACTTTCTGCCAAGAACATTCTCCAACATTACGAAGACCACATGCCCTACGTGCAAGTAAAGCCAGAAGTCCTGAGTAATACCTCCAGCAGCAGCCCCTATTGGGAAACAGAAGCCAGTGAGTAAATGCTCCTGCCTCCTGTCCTCAGGGTGATAATTTTGGAAATTCTAGTAGACATTATGTCACTTCTCAATAGGACCTCGTGGAATCAAGTGAATGCTGTGCACAGGCACAAACTCAATAATACATCTCCCTGTTAGCTTTTTTTTCCATCCCTGTCTCACCTCAGCCACCCTTTCACCCCTACTTTCACATCAACTCCAATATAAACTACTCACACCTGGGTCTTTGTCTCAAGGGAACACAAACTAAGACAAGTTACTTTGTTAACAACTTGCTATTCCTTTAGAACAGGGATCAGCAATTTTTTTTCTCCAAAGGAACAGACTGTAAATGTTTCTTCTTCATACGGTCTTTGTGACCACTACTCAATTCTACCATTTTAGAGTGAAAACGGCCATAAACAATGCACAATGAATGGGTGTGACTATGTTCTAATTAAAATATATTTATGAAAACTAGTGGAGCAAGATGGCCAAATAGGAACAGCTCCAGTCTCCAACTCCCAGCGCGAGCGACACAGAAGACCGGTGATTTCTGCATTTTCAACTGAGGTACTGGGTTCATCTCACTAGGGAGTGCGGGACAATCGGTGCTGGTCAGCTGCTGCAGCCCAACCAGCCAGAGCTGAAGCAGGGCGAGGCATCGCCTCATCTGGGAAGCGCAAGGGGGAAGGGAATCCTTTTTCCTAGCCAGGGGAACTGAGACACAAAACACCTGGAAAATCAGGTAACTCCCACCCCAATACTGCACTTTAAGCAAACGGGCACACTAGGAGATTATATCCCACACCTGGACGGGGGGGTTCCATGCCCACGGAGCCTCCCTCATTGCTAGCAGAGCAGTCAGCGATCTAACCACAAGGCAGCAGCAAGGCTAGGGGAGGGGCACCCGCTATTGCTGAGGCTTAAGTAGGTAAACAAAGCTGCTGGGAAGCTCGAACTGGGTGGAGCTCACAGCAACTCAAGGAAGCCTGCCTGTCTCTGTAGACTCCACCTCTGGGGACAGGGCACAGCTAAACAACAACAAAACAACAAAAGCAGCAAAAACCTCTGCAGATGCAAACGACTCTGTCTGACAGCTTAGAAGAGAGCAGTGGATCTCCCAACACGGAGGTTGAGATCTGAGAAGGGACAGACTGCCTGTTCAAGTGGGTCCCTGACCCCTGAGTAGCCTAACTGGGAGACATCCCCCACTAGGGGCAGACGGACACCCCACACCTCACATGGTGGAGTACACCCCTGAGAGGAAGCTTCCAAAGAAAGAATCAGACAGGTACACTCGCTGTTCAGCAATATTCTATCTTCTGCAGCCTCTGCTGCTGATACCCAGGCAAACAGGGTCTGGAGTGGACCTCAAGCAATCTCCAACAGACCTACAGCTGAGGGTCCTGACTGTTAGAAGGAAAACTATCAAACAGGAAGGACACCCACACCAAAACCCCATCAGTACGTCACCATCATCAACGACCAGAGGCAGATAAAACCACAAAGATGGGGAAAAAACAGTGCAGAAAAGCTGGAAATTCAGAAAATAAGAGCACATCTCCCCCTGCAAAGGAGCGCAGCTCATCGCCAGCAACAGATCAAAGCTGGACAGAGAATGACTTTGACGAAATGAGAGAAGAAGGCTTCAGTCCATCAAACTTCTCAGAGCTAAAGGAGGAATTACG
>NC_045455.1:22817060-22887021 GCF_002776525.5 Piliocolobus tephrosceles | reverse complement strand
GGAAGAGCTAACTATCCTAAATAAATATGCACCCAATACAGGAGCACCCAGATTCATAAAGCAAGTCCTTACAGACTTACAAAGAGACTTAGACTCCCATACAATACTAATGGGAGACTTCAACACCCCACTGTCAACATTAGACAGATCAACGAGACAGAAAGTTAACAAGGATATCCAGGAATTGAACTCAGCTTTGCAGCAAGCAGACCTAATAGACATCTATAGAACTCTCCACCCCAAATCACCAGAATATACATTCTTCTCAGCACCACATCACACTTATTCCAAAATTGACCACATATTTGGAAGTAAAGCACTCCTCAGCAAATGTACAAGAACAGAAATTATAACAAACTGTCTCTCAGACCACAGTGCAATCAAACTAGAACTCAGGACTAAGAAACTCATTCAAAACCGCTCAACTACATGGAAACTGAACAACCTGCTCCTGAATGACTACTGGGTACATAACGAAATGAAGGCAGAAATAAAGATGTTCTTTGAAACCAACGAGAACAAAGATACAACATACCAGAATCTCTGGGACACATTTAAAGCAGTGTGTAGAGGGAAATTTATAGCACTAAATGCCCACAAAACAAAGCTGGAAAGATCTAAAATGGACACTCTAACATCACAATTAAAAGAACTAGAGAAGCAAGAGCAAACACATTCAAAAGCTAGCAGAAGGCAAGAAATAACTAAGATCAGAGCAGAACTGAAGGAGATAGAGATACAAAAAACCCTCCAAAAAATCAATGAATCCAGGAGTTGGTTTTTTGAAGAGATCAACAAAATTGACAGACCGCTAGCAAGACTAATAAAGAAGAAAAGAGAGAAGAATCAAATAGACGCAATAAAAAATGATAAAGGGGATATCACCACCGACCCCACAGAAATACAAACTACCATCAGAGAATACTATAAACACCTCTATGCAAATCAACTAGAAAATCTAGAAGAAATGGATAATTTCCTGGACACTTACACTCTCCCAAGACTAAACCAGGAAGAAGTTGAATCCCTGAATAGACCAATAGCAGGCTCTGAAATTGAGGCAATAATTAATAGCCTACCAACCAAAAAAAGTCCAGGACCAGATGGATTCACAGCTGAATTCTACCAGAGGTACAAGGAGGAGCTGGTACCATTCCTTCTGAAACTATTCCAATCAATAGAAAAAGAGGGAATCCTCCCTAACTCATTTTATGAGGCCAACATCATCCTGATACCAAAGCCTGGCAGAGACACAACAAAAAAAGAGAATTTTAGACCAATCTCCCTGATGAATATCGATGCAAAAATCCTCAATAAAATACTGGCAAACTGGATTCAGTAGCACATCAAAAAGCTTATCCACCATGATCAAGTGGGCTTCATCCCTGGGATGCAAGGCTGGATCAACATTCACAAATCAATAAATGTAATCCAGCATATAAACAGAACCAAAGACAAGAATCACATGATTATCTCAACAGATGCAGAAAAGGCCTTTGACAAAATTCAACAGCCCTTCATGCTAAAAATGCTCAATAAATTCGGTATTGATGGAACGTAACTCAAAATAATAAGAGATATTTATGACAAACCCACAGCCAATATCATACTGAATGGGCAAAAACTGGAAAAATTCCCTTTGAAAACTGGCACAAGACAGGGATGCCCTCTCTCACCACTCCTATTCAACATAGTGTTGGACGTTCTGGCTAGGGCAATCAGGCAAGAGAAAGAAATTAAGGGTATTCAGTTAGGAAAAGAAGAAGTCAAATTGTCCCTGTTTGCAGATGACATGATTGTGTATTTAGAAAACCCCATCGTCTCAGCAAAATCTACTTAAGCTAATAAGCAACTTCAGCAAAGTCTCAGGATACAAAATTAATGTGCAAAAATCACAAGCTTTCTTATACACCAGTAACAGACAAGCAGAGAGCCAAATCAGGAATGAACTTCCATTCACAATTGCTTCAAAGACAATAAAATACCTAGGAATCCAACTTACAAGGGATGTAAAGGACCTCTTCAAGGAGAACTACAAACCACTGCTCAGTGAAATCAAAGAGGACACAAACAAATGGAAGAACATACCATGCTCATGGATAGGAAGAATCAATATCGTGAAAATGGCCATACTGCCCAAGGTTATTTATAGATTCAATGCCATCCCCATCAAGCTACCAATGAGTTTCTTCACAGAATTGGAAAAAACTGCTTTAAAGTTCATATGGAACCAAAAAAGAGCCCGCATTGCCAAGACAATCCTAAGTCTAAAGAACAAAGCTGGAGGCATCACGCTACCTGACTTCAAACTATACTACAAGGCTACAGTAACCAAAACAGCATGGTACTGGTACCAAAACAGAGATACAGACCAACGGAACAGAACAGAGTCCTCAGAAATAATACCACACATCTACAGACATCTGATCTTTGACAAACCTGAGAAAAACAAGAAATGGGGAAAGGATTCCCTATTTAATAAATGGTGCTGGGAAAATTGGCTAGCCATAAGTAGAAAGCTGAAACTGGATCCCTTCCTTACTCCTTATATGAAAATTAATTCAAGATGGACTAGAGACTTAAATGTTAGACCTAGTACCATAAAAACCCTAGAAGAAAACCTAGGTAGTACCATTCAGGACATAGGCATGGGCAAGGACTTCATGTTGAAAACAGCAAAAGCAACAGCAGCAAAAGCCAAAATTGACAAATGGGATCTAATTAAACTAAAGAGCTTCTGCACAGCAAAAGAAACTACCATCAGAGTGAACAGGCAACCTACAGAATGGGAGAAAATTTTTGCAATCTACTCATCTGACAAAGGGCTGATATGCAGAACCTATAAAGAACTCAAATTTACAAGAAAAAAACAAACAACCCCATCAAAAAGTGGGCAAAGGATATGAACAGACATTTCTCAAAAGAAGACATTCATACAGCCAACAGACACATGAAAAAATGCTCATCATCACTCGCCATCAGAGAAATGCAAATCAAAACCACAATGAGATACCATCTCACACCAGTTAGAATGGCAATCATAAAATAGTCAGGAAACAACAGGTGCTGGAGAGGATGTGGAGAAATAGGAACACTTTTACACTGTTGGTGGGATTGTAAACTAGTTCAACCATTATGGAAAACAGTATGGCAATTCCTCAAGGATCTAGAACTAGATGTACCATATGACCCAGCCATCCCATTACTGGGTATATACCCAAAGGATTATAAATCATGCCGCTATAAAGACAGATGCACACGTATGTTTATTGCGGCACTATTCACAATAGCAAAGACTTGGAATCAACCCAAATGTCCATCAGTGACAGACTGGATTAAGAAAATGTGGCACATATACACCATGGAATACTATGCAGCCATTAAAAAGGATGAGTTTGTGTCCTTTGTAGGGACATGGATGCAGCTGGAAACCATCATTCTTAGCAAACTATCACAAGAACAGAAAACCAAACACTGCATGTTCTCACTGAACATGGAGGTGGGAACTGAACAATGAGATCACTTGGACTCGGGAAGGGGAACATCACACACCGGGACCTATCACGGGGAGGGGGGAGGGGGAGGGATTGCATTGGGAGTTATACCTGATGTAAATGACATGTTGATGGGTGCTGACGAGTTAATGGGTGCAGCACACCAACATAGCACAAGTTTACATATGTAACAAACCTGCACGTTATGCACATGTACTCTAGAACTTAAAGTATAATAATAATAAAAAAAATTTAAAAAAATAAAATAGAACTGTGTAAAAAAAAAAAGAAGATAACTAGTGGTGCACCACATGCTGTCTGTGGGCCATAGATTGCTAATCTCTATGAAACTTAAATTATTTCTGTAATGCATTAGAATACGCTTGGTTTCCCCTGGGCTTCAGTATCCTAATGATAATAGTTGGTGAAACTAACAATTACATTTTATTAAAATGATTATGTATGAGGCATTATTTCTAGCAGGTGTTTTACATATATTATCATGTTTGACTCCACATTTTTATATTATTTATGCAGAAATTGAAGCTCAGAAATGCTGTGCTCATCATTCATGTTGTTCACCAAAGAGTTGCTGTTTTACGCAGAGTTATGTCTTCATCGTCTCCTTCACTGAGGTTGTATGAAAAAAAAATCTCGTTTCCCTCCATGAAGCATGAATGGGCTCTTCAATCTTAAACAATCTGTCCATCAACTGAGGCTGAAATCAGAGGAATTGGGAGAGATGATGCATGGAGCTAAGTTCTCTCCCGCACTATCTGACACTATAAATAGAACTCTGCTCTCTCTGTTCTTATTTTGCTCTTGAGTAAATTCTATTGGCAATAGTTATGATGCACAGTGTAAGAAGTAGTATATTGAAGCTATGAGAAAAGATGGTTTCAATTGTTTTTTGGCCTCATTGCACTCATCTCCAGCTTAATTTCCAATGGTTTTCTTTCCTTTTAAAAGTCCTTGCAGTTAAAAATCACTAGTTTCAGTTGCAATGCAAATTTAGGCAAGGGCTGATGATATTTGCTCTGTAATGGATATCCTCTAAGATCAGCACTTCTGAGTACATAATTATGTACTCGCCTTCTAAGTACATAATCGAACTGTACTGCCTCTCTCTGATGGGGTGATGAGGTCACCTAATAACTTCTAGGCAACGTGTTATGAGCTTTAATTGATACCAAATGATGCTCCAGAACTCTTTTCTTTTGTTCCATTACTGACAAATTCCAGATAGTGGGTTCCAGATTGAGGCAAACAGAAGGCACCAAATACCATGGCAAGTAACCTGAGAGAAAAATACATCTGACATTTGGAAATTATTTGTTACCAGTGTGTAACTTGGCCATCCTGACAAATATGAAAGCTAAATAACTGGACCATTAACATAGCTAATAAGTGGCATAGGTCAAATTTAAATAAAGATCTTCAAATCCCAATGCCTGACCTCTTTACACTATACCTCCCTTACAATGTGTCAGTCTTTTTCTGCATATTAAAAACAGAAAAAAAAATATTTTACGGTAAATTCTCCCTGTCAAGGGGTGCCACTGTCCAAAGGGCCAAAGGTCTCCTGTCTTAGCTGGGTTGAAAACCCAGGAAATAGGGATAATCTGGAAAAGGTGAGCAAAAAAAAACAGTGGTTCTTGAAAAATTGTCAAGTACAGAGTATTTATATTCACTGGCCTCCCGTCTTTTTCCTACTGTAAGCCACAGTCCCTATCATAGAAACACTCTGGGACGTCTGTCAAGGCATAGTGATTTACCCTTTTCTGGTAACTACCTCTCATTTCTCTAAAATGGGAATGAGAACTCCCCATTAGTTAAAAAAAAATAATAATAAAAATAACTGGTCTCAATGACCATCATGAAAATAATTTGTTAAAATAATTCAGTCTTAAGTATCCTACAGGAAGACCATTGATAATAAATATGTTTCTGATGGTAGAATCTGAATATAGGCCAGGATAGTTTTGTGGGCTACCTTTCCAGTTCTTTTCTAATTATTCACACCTTCTCTCTTAAATCAGAACAGCTCGAGCACAGTATATGACTCAATCCCGGGATCAGAAAACACATATTTCCTTAATGCAAACAGAAATCAATGAGTAAAACGTTTGAACTGTATTATCATAACTAATCTCCTATTAGTTAGGAAAAAAGAGAACAATTAATTTAGTGTCTTCGTTTTTAAAATATGGTCAGTTTTCTTAGGTTTATTTTTGTAAAAATATATGCCAAATCACAAAATATTCTTGCTTCTCTCAAAATGATAAAGATAATTTATTCAAATTAAACAAATATCTCACATTTTTCTCATAGAGGACAGTAAGTTATACCCTATAGTAATGTCAATAGCAAGTAACATGATTCTATAAATCTGTAGACTGGTTGACTTTGTATCATTTGTTATATAACTAGAGCATAAAATGTTAGTTTTTGAAAGAAAAAAAGGTGAACAGCTATTTAATAAATAAATCATTTAATCTTTAAACGCATAAACAGAAAGTAAATATAATATGTGGTTTGCATCAAAATTTCCTGAAATTCAGGAGGCTAAACTGAATTAATATTCTATGTTGCCTAGGATTTGCAGCTGACCGCCTCAGGAAATATATGGACACATAGTGATATATCTCCTGGGCTGTTATGTAAAATAAAATTGAGTAAATCAGACATTGTTTATTGCCTAAATATTTACAGCTTGAGAAATTTTAAGATCAGTAACTTTTTTCAAAAACGTTGAGGTTTGAAATGAGTTTGTTTTAAAATAATTAGAATTAGAAGGCCAAGCATGATTTGCATCATCTAGTCCTGTATTGAATGGTATCATTTTTATTGTCATATGGTTTTTTGTCCTATTTTTAAAATGTAGTATACCTAACATTTGGAAAATATTTTTGAAAAGAAGTTTTTCTGAAGAGGTTTCATGCACATAATAAATGTCTGTATTAATATATGTGTTCATTACAAGAATGTTTTTTCGTATTCTAAAAATCTGTGAGTATCTAAGTTTTTACTTAAATCTTGGAACATTCATGACAAGACAGATGTTGATTGTTTAATGTTAAATGTTCAGCAGGAATTTTATAGTATTACAAATGGTTAAAAATGACACATTATATTATAAAACTAGAATTTCTGATTTATAAACTCATTTTTATATTCACAATTTAGAGAAAATTGTGGACACATTAAACTGCTTACATAAGCTTTTACAGAAGTAACTAAAAAATGAAAAGCAAATTTTGCAGTGCCATTTGGCTGGCTGATTTATCTAAAATACAATAACTGTAAAACCAGGTAGAAGGTCATAATTATAAATTTTTTCTCAGTGAAATCTGTGATAGATCTCTCCACATTTAGAGAATTCAGCACTTTTGTCCATTCTTATAAGGTTAAAAAGAAAATATCCAAGAAAGACAAACTACAATTGCAATTTCTTTATAAGACTGTATCTGAGACACGTGTATGTTAATATCTTATAATTTTAAGGAAGAGAGAAAGTAATTTCTTTTTTATTCTAAACATCCAGAAGAGTAGTCCTATTAATTCAAGGTCTCTTACCCTTCCAAAGGAAATCATCTAAAATTTTATGTGACCATTTAAATGATTGCTTCGGGAAATTTATATGGTAGTCATGGGAACAAGTAAAGAAGTCAAGGCAACGTTGATCATTTTAATGGTGTGCAAGTGATCCATCCAATTTGTAAATACCTTGGACCACTCTCTAGGTCATGAATGGTCAGAAAAGGTATTTATGCAAAATTAATGAAGTAAAATATATGCTCATTAATAGCTAGAATCTTCTAAAGTTTTTTAATTGGTCAGGTTCATTGTAATACTCCATCCGAGCTTTTAAAACAAAAACAAAAACACCTTAGCTGGGTTATTGCATACTTTTGAAGAAAACATTTTCTTTTTGATAATTCAAAACTATTTGTGTTTCTCTTTTTAAAAATACTGAGTATTTCTATTAATAGCACTTCTTTACAAAATATACTTCTCTGGTTTCATCAACATTTGTCTGCTTAGAACTAGTAATGATATAACTATAGTGTTCCTATATCTTAGCAGCCCCTCTCTTAGAGATTAACTGCATCAAGTACAAACAAACAGGGCAAACTGGACCCAGACCCATTCTTTTGACACCCTCCATCTCCTGGCACGTGGATGAGACAGGTAAGAGGAGAACTAAGTTGTGAATGCGGAAAGAATCCCATGCTACAGACAAAATGTATTGATGGCATCTGGGTGATAAATAAATATTACAAACACCCAGCACTTTTGGAGGCTGAGGTGGGAGGAACTCTTAAGACCAGGAGTTCAAGAGCAGCCTGGGCAAAATAGCAAGACTGTGTTTCTACAACAAAACAAAACAAACAAACAAAAATTTTAAAAACAAACAAACAAACAAAAACGAGCTGGGCATGATGACATGAACCTATAACCCTAGCTACTTGGGAGGCTAAGATAAGAGGATCACTTGAGCCCAGAAATTCAAGGTTATAGTTCAAGTAAGATATAACTGTGCCACTGCACCCCAGCCTGGGCAACAGAGCGAGATCCTATCTCAAATAAATAAATAAAATGAACAGTGATAGTTCAAGAAAACAGTCTGTCAAAGGTGGTCTGACATGTAACATGTCTCAGAGTTTCTGAAAACAGTGATAAGGAAGAGCTAGATCTCTTCAGAAACTCAGGCAAACAGAAGAAATCAAGGAAGTCTGAGAGCAAGTAACTCGTCCTTAATTTGAACACAGAGACTCATCTCTGATGGGTTAATGGAACTGAGTTATGGAGGGAACAATGGATCATGTAGATTAAAATGCAGGAAGACAGGGTGGAGGGAATAAAATAAAATCCTAGGTACTAGAAATTAGATACTAGATTGAGAAGTTTGGTCTTTGTACTAAATAATTGATTGGTAATTCGTGATTAATTTATGATGACTATGGAAAAAATCTAGGAAGGACATGATATCAAGTAATGTTTTCTTTGGAACTGAGACAACCTTGATCCTGAAACTTACAGGTCAAATTGCCTGTGCCCTGAGAAGAGGAGCCTACCGAGAGGACAGGCAGGCAATGTCAGTGGCTGACTTGCAAAAACCTCAATGTGGCTGCTTTATAATTTACTCCAGCTAAAATCCAAACCTATTTCCTCATATGTGCTATGAAGATCACTCTTTCCACTCTGGCTTATAGGGAAGATTAAATGGACTTATGTAATTAAAGCCCCTGACCCAGAGTAGAGACACAATAAATGCTAATACCACTCTCATTGTTATGGTCATGATCTGGATTTTCCAGACTGCTTTCACATCCAAAGTTCTAAAGTCAGGTTTCTCTCTATACTCTTTTCTACTCAATTCCCACCCCAGGCAATCCAGAATTTCTTTTTAGTGGAAACAAGAAGTAACAACAACTACCTCTATTTAAAAAAAAAAAAAAAAAAAAAAAAAAAAAGCATGGGCCCAGCGTGGTGGCTTCTGCTTGTAATCCCAGTACTTTGGGAGGTTGAGGTGTGAGGATGGCTTCAGAAAAGGAGCTCAAGACTAGCCTAGGCCAGAAAGCAAGACCCCATCTCAACAAATATATATATATATATTTGTGTGTGTGGTTATTGAGAAACACCTATCCTTTGGAGACATATTGAGGCAAAAAGCACAAAAATTTGAATCCCGTACACTTTGTTTCTCTCCTTTACAATTTCCATTATAGGCTGACCCAGGGAAAGCTGAGGGGTGGAGAGATCTCATAATAAGGAACAGTCACTGGCCATGTTGTAGCTCTTCCTCATCCCCTTCCTATAAAGAGCTGACATTCCAATGACCTCCTGATCTCTGTGGCCAGGTTAGTCATGGATCTAGCAGTACAGAGCTACTGTGACGGTGTAGTTACCAGTAGGCCAAAACCAGAGGATGTGAGCTCCTGTGGTTTGCAGCAAGAGCCTCTGGGAATCTGTTGGGAAAAAGATGAGTGTTGGGAAGAAAGCCGAGGCAGGGCTTGCATAATGTCCTCTGGAATGTGTCTAGACTTGCTGGCTCCCTGCTTCTAGCTCTCCTAGGCTCCTTGTATCAATTGTATTCCCATTATCTCAAGTAGCAGAACATGTTCCTTATAAATGCTAAACCGTCACAGCTGTAGATCATGCCCCTGCCCTGTTGACCCCCCCCCCCCACATTCTCACCACCTGTTTCTCTGTTGGATTAACAATAAATAGCGTGGGCTCCCAGAGCTCAGGGCCTTCGCAGCCCCCACAATCATGATGGCCTCCTGGTCCCACTTTACTTCTCAAACTGTCTTTTTCTCAGTCCTTTGACTCCATCGGACTTCATCACCCCCAAGACCTGGTGTTGGGTCTGGTCACCCCAACATTCCTGGCTGCCTAATGTGGGGCAACAAAGACCCCAGTGAAGGAACGCTAGAGCATGTGAAAGAGGACGATGCATCGTCTAAAGGACGCCCAAGGACGTCTAAAAAAAGCTCGGCGGGAAAGCTGAGTGCTTGGAAGAACAGGGGTAGCAATGGGACAAAGTGAAAGCAGACATTCTGCTTATTAAAGTTTCTTAAGGCATTTATTACAAAGAGGGGGAGTGAAAGTTGGTACTCAGAATTTATCACTCACTCTTTAGTTCAGTAAAGCAGTTTTGCCCATGGTTCCCAGAAAAGGGACTATGGAGTTGGATGAATGGGAGAGAATTGGAAGGGATCTTTTAAAAAGTGTATAAAGATGGAGCAAAAATTCCAATCTTGGTTTGGTCAATGTGGGTGCTAATAAAAGCAGCTCTTGAGCTATTTCAAACAGATGATGAGGCAGATTCAGATGAGGAAGAGGACAAGTATAAAAAAATTAGCTTCAGGTTCTGAATGTGAGGAACAGGAAATGGAGGAAATTAAAAGAAAGGGAAACTGAAAAAAGTATGTTTTGTCAGCCCGTCAGCTCCACCTGCTGAATTAAGTGAATAGCCACCTCCTTTCTCTCCCTTTAATGGGCGAGAAGATGAATTAGCTACAAAACTTACTGCCCCTGTAGCTGCAACATTAAAACCTGGAGCAATTGGTGGTGCTATACAAAATTCTATTCAAAAGGCTAGAGCCAAGGGAGACCTTGAAGCATGGCAATTTCCCGTAACTATAATCCAGCAGGGAAGATAGAATATAGCTAATCGGGCCACCTTTCCTTTTAAGATGCTCTCCTCCCCAATTTCTACCCAACTTAACCCCCCCTGCATTACAATCTCCAAGCCTTGACTCCTTGGCCAGGGCCGTAGAACTGACAACCCAGTACTTTAACAACTGCAACTGGGTCTACAACAAAACAGATCAGGATGAAAACGAATTGAGTAAATTAAAGGGAGGCACATATTCCTATAGTGGCAAATGGGGGCAACAAGCAAACGTCCTTCCACTGTGTTTCCAAAATCCATCTACAAAGGAGAAAGAGAGGTATACAAGTAGTTAAAAAACAGTGTACCCTATATCCTTTAAAAGCCAGGGTAAATTTAAAACCTATAATAATTGAAGGTCTTCTCCATGACCCTATAACACTCCAATACTACCTTGTTTTCAGTGTAAACAAGGGCATAATCCTAAAGCACTGAGACCACTGGCAACCAGTAGCCTTCCTGTCAAAAATCCCTAACTCCCTAACCCTCAGATGGCCCAAATACATTCCATCCGTAGCAGCAACTGCTTTGCTAACAGAAGTAGAAAAATAACCTTTAGAGGAAACCTCATTGTGAGCACACCTCACCAGTTCAGAACTATCCTAAGTAAAACAAGCAAAAGGTAGTTTATAAACTAAATCATAAAGCATGGGGCTATTCTGTTAGGAAAAAGGTGATTTAACATTAACGACTGAAAATTCCCTTAACCCAGCAGGTTTCCTAATAAGGGATTTAAATCTTAGTTACCATACAAAGGTCCAACCAGACCTAGGAGAAACTCCCTTCAGGACAATAGATGGTTCCCCCTAGGTGACTGAGGGGGAAACACACACACAATGGGTATTCTGTAATTGATAGGGAAACTCTTCTAGAGGCAGAGTGAGGAAAATTGCCTAATAATCGGTCTGCTCAAGCGTGTGAGCTGTTTGCACTCAGCCAAACCTTAAAGTACTCACAGAATCAAAAAACTATCTCAATCCTGACTCAAAAGGTTACCTACGCCCTCTCTGAAACAAATTTGCGTAATATCTGTTTATGGGAGTGCATCTTGAAGGGGCAGCTGGGTTGTTATGAAATACTCAGGAACCCAGCCCAGCTCTAGGACTCAGCCCTGAGCACAAAGGCAATGTTGGGCACGCTGGTAAAGGACCACTAGAATCCAGCAGCCAGGACGCCTTTGTGGTCAAGAAAAGTGGGAAAACGGGTGCAAGACTGCCACATCGGTGAGCATAACTAATCCAATAAGCAGAGGTCCGTGGGTGGTTATGCACCCTGGAAAGGAATAAGCATTAGGACCATAGACGACACTCTAGGACTAACGGTCATCAGAAAATTACTAGGGGTGCTGGCATCCCTGTTTTTTTCAGACGGGAAATGTTCCCCACAAGGCAAAAACGCCCTTAAGATGTATTCTTGGGATTTGGCCCAGAGTGTATGTACCTTTCTCCCTCTCAGACTTGAAGCAAATTAAAATAGAC
The DNA here is from genome assembly GCF_002776525.5 of Piliocolobus tephrosceles. Lineage (NCBI taxonomy): Eukaryota > Metazoa > Chordata > Mammalia > Primates > Cercopithecidae > Piliocolobus > Piliocolobus tephrosceles. The sequence goes on along the minus strand of NC_045455.1, from coordinate 22,874,869 downwards.
CTAGGTAAATTCTCAGATAACCCTGATGGCTATATTGGTGTTTTACAAGGGTTAGGACAATCCTCTGATCTGACATGGAGAGAGATGTTACTGTTAAATCAGACACTAACCCCAAATGAGAGAAGTGCCGCCATGACTGCAGCCTGAGAGTCTGATGATCTCTGGTGTCTCAGGTCAATGAAAGGATGATAACAGAGGAAAGAGAACGATTCCCCACAGGCCAGCAGGCAGTTCCCAGTGTAGGCCCTCATCGGGACACAGAATCAGAACGTGGAGATTGGTGCCGCAGACATCTGCTAACTTGCATGCTAAAAGGACTAAGGAAAACTAGGAAGAAGCCTACGAATTATTCGATGATGTCCACTATAACAGGGAAAGGAAGAAAATCCTACCGCCTTTCTGGAGAAACTAAGGCAGGCATTGAGGAAGCATACCTGTCACCTGACTCCATTCAAGGCCAACTATTCTTAAAGGATAAGTTTATCACCCAGTCAGCTGCAGACATTAGAAAAAACTTCAGAAGTCCGCCTTAGGCCCAGAACAAAACTTAGAAACCCTACTGAACTTGGGAACCTCAGTTTTTTATAACAAAGATCAGGAGGAACAGGCAGAATGGGACAAACGGGATTTAAAAAAAAAAAAAAAAAAAAGGCCAACACTTTAGTCATGACCCTCAGGCAAGAAGACTTTGGAGGCTCTGGAAAAGGAAAAGGCTGGGCAAATTGAATGCCTAATAGGGCTTGCTTCCAGTGCGGTCTACAAGGACACTTTAAAAAAAGATAGTCTGAATAGAGATAAGCTGCCCCCTCATCCAGGCTGCTTATGTCAAGGGAATCACTGGAAGGCCCACTGCCCCAGGAGACGAAGATCCTCTGAGTCAGAAGCCACTTACCCAGATGATCCAGCAGCAGGACTGAGGGTGCCCGGGGCAAGCGCCAGCCCATGCCATCACCTCACAGAGCCCCAGGTATGCTTGACCATTGAGGGCTAAGAGGTTAACTGTCTCCTGGCCACTGGCATGGGCTTCTCAGTCTTACTGTCCTGTCCCGGACAACTGTCCTCCAGATCTGTCACTATCCGAGGGGTCCTAGGACAGGCAGGCACTAGATACTTCTCCCAGTCACTAAGTTGTGACTGGGGAACTTGATTCTTTTCATATGCCTTTCTAATTATGCCTGAAAGCCCCACTCCTTTGTTAGGGAGAGACATCCTAGCAAAAGCAGGGACCATTATACACTACAATTAGGAGAAAGAAAAAGGGTAAAAATATACAGACTCTAAGTATGCTTACCTAGTCCTCCATGCCCATGCAGCAATATGGAGAGAAAGGGAATTCCTCACTTCTGAGGGAACACCTATCAAACCTCAGGACGCCATTAGGCCCCCAAGTTCTCCTTACCTCTGAATCTACTTCCTCCGATCTCTGCCTAAAGATAATTTTACGGGGAAGAGGATTTGCTTGTGTCTCTCCAGGTGACAATCGGGTGCCTATGTAGGTGCCCACCAAACAGCTGAAGATCTATCATAAGCCACAGCATCTAGTGGACCCACCTGTACAGTGCAAATTGAAGGTTTAAGGATTGCTTTTAAGCCTCGATTTGCTTTCTCTGTGCCTTCTGTTAGAAGGGGCCTGCTTCTCGTTATCAACAGTAAATTTTACCCCACAGTAATTAAACGAGGCACAAGCCGAGTTACAAATGCTTCAGCAATGGCATGCCTCCCGGCTTCAGCCACAAGTTTTTGCTTCTGTTTCAGTAGATTTACTACCATGGGGGATGAGGGTATGCTTGTGTTTTTGCAGGAGATGAACGAACCGTGTGGATGCCCTCAAGATGTGTACAACCATGGAATGGGAGATTGGAGGGACCCATGGATCCCAACCATGGACCGGGTTCCCCCAGTATGAGCCATGAGCCAGTTGAATCTGAATGAGAAGATGAAACGAGGACCATCCAGAGTCACGATGCTAAATGGACTAATGATTTCTGACTCAGCTCCTCTCTACCCTGAATACAAGAGACCCTAATAGGCAGGAATATCGTTGCCCCTATTCAGCATGAAGAAGTTACAGAAGACGGACCTTCATCCTGCAACCCCTGGGATTAAGGGTCCTCTTGTAAAAAGGAAAGGGGAGGTATGTGGGAAGCATTCAAACCAGAGCGACTCCAGTTTGAGTAAGGGCTAAGAAAAATGAAACTGGATCACCAACTGGCAATTATGGGCTGCACAACCTGCAATAAACTTGCTCAATTAAAAGAGGCCACCTTTTATGCTAATAATGATAGTAATGATACCTTCTCTTTTACAAAAAAGAGAAGGGGGGCATGTTGGGAAAATGCTGAGTGTTTGGAAGAAAGCTGAGGCAGGGCTTGCGTAATGTCCTCTGGAATGTGTGTAGACTTGCTGGTTCCCTGCTTCTAGCCCTCCTAGGCTCCTAGATCAATTGTATTCCCATTATCTCAAGTAGCAGAACACGTTCCATATAAACGCTAAACAGTCACAGCTGTAGATCATGCACCCGCCCTTTTGACCGCCACATTCTCACCACCTGTTTCTCTGTTGGATTACCAATAAATAGCGTGGGCTCCCGGAGCTCGGGGCCTTTGCAGCCTCTACAATACAATGGCCTCCTGGTCCCACTTTATTTCTCAAACTGTCTTTTTCTCGATCCTTTGACTCCACCAGACTTTTTTGCCCCCATGACCTGGTGTTGGGTCTGATCACCCCAACAGGAATCCACTGGAAGCCTGGCTTGATATTTTCTCCAAAGGGTAACTTTATGTCTTGGAAGATGTAATTTCCACATGGTGACAATGTGTGGGGCAGAGATATTCCTTCTCAACTGCAGCAATTTGAAGCTCTAATTCAGAAGCGGACACCGTTCTTGATTGGATTTCAGACTCTCGGGAATCTGTTTATAGCTGCAACCTGGAGAATCCCCCCCCTCCCCCATCTCTTCACCCCAACACAAAGTTCTAGTCTCAGAAAGGCCTAAATAAATAGTTAAGGAAAAGTTGAAGTGTAGCCGCTCAGCTGTTTGTTTTTCTTCTGCCATTGCTCTGTGATAGATTTTTAAAAACCAAACCAATACAAAAAACCACCCACAGTATTTTTCATTCACTCCAATCAAGGGATGGAGCCTACTTCTCTGCCGTTTGAATCTAGGCATGGCCATGTGACTTACTATGGTTAGGGAGGCCTAAACAAATGCAACTGAAGCAGAGTGTGGCCAGTGTTTGCACCTTTCAGCTCACTCTTTCTTTGCTGCTGGGAATTCTTTTGTCACCATGTGAATTGGCCCAGGCTGGCCTCCTGGAGTATGACAGAGCAGGTAAGCAAGGAAGGCATGCCAAGTCTGCTGAACCAGCTAAGGCCACAGACATATGAGTGGGGCCCTCCTACATGATTCAGTCTTACCACGCTGGCTCATATCAGAACTGTCCAGCTGACCTATTACTGGGGAAAAGTTGCTATTTTAGTTCACCAACATTTGAAGTAGTTTGTTATGCAGCAAAAGCAAACCAAAATATTTTCTTTAGTCCCCATATAATATAGAGCTGCAGAATAAAATACTGTTTAATAGGGGTTACTTACATGAGTATGCACTTTAAAAGCAACACGGCTTAATGTTTTGTCATTTTCTCAGGAAAAAAAATTATGCAAATTTAATATATGTTGTCCTGGCGAGTAAGTAAAGCAGGTGATGGATTATGTGGCAGCACAGTATTCACCTATGAATGCACTTGATTATGTATATTCAACAGTAACTCTTTCTTACATTTATTGGTATCATCAGTTTCAGAATAAAGAATGGGATGAGGGCTGATTGTTTATTTGTTTTCAACTTACTATCTTGGAAAATACTACCCAAGAAAACACATTTTCCTTGAAATAGGAAAGAGCATTCCACTGGCTTTTACTCCTGTTTCCATAGACACAATCACATGGGTTATGATGTGGCCAACAGGGATTTGGTGTAGGAACAGCTTTTCTTATGTTTTACTTTAGCAACATGGGTCAGTGATTCACAGAAGAAATGTGGCTTCCTTCTGAGGAGGAGAAAGAATCAGGGTTCCAGACTGGATGGTACGTCTAGTAGATATGTAGTTGGATTTTACTGTTCAAAATTAAAGCATTGGGTCAGTGTTCAAAGGATTGGCATTGGGTTATTTATGACTTGCCTCACTGATGCTAAGTACACCCTTGCCTTTCTGATCACACTTGCTGAGTTATTGCCACGAGGTTGTGTGAGCTTGCCACACCAAACTGCTTGACTCTCTAATATGCTATAAAAACTTATAGCCACATGGCAGCAGGTGCACTTCCCTTTATATTATCCAACAGATATGGACCAAAATTAGAAAATTGAGACATCTTGGTTTTTTTCCCCCTTGAACAGGGATATATTTAGAAACTCTAATCTGAAGACACTCACTTTTGAAATGCTGAGGAAATTGCAAACAATTTATCACATACATATTTGGAAGCATCCACATCATTAAAAGTGTCTATTTTATAACTGAAAATCAAATAATGATCAACAATGGTATTGATTTCTTCCTAGGCAATCTTCTTTTGAATCACTAATTCATTAAAGAACCATTTAACTGATAAGGTCCATAATTTTCATGGTCTCAGATCTTCAAGGAAAAAAATATGATTATCTTTAAAAATATTCTAATATAGTAATGGACTAATGTCACTTCAAGAAAAAATATTGAAAAATATGAATCAACTAATATGCAAGATTGGGAAATTTTTAAACTTGCACTTTTTTGTGTGCAAAATATGTATAAATATGTATGTGTAACATATGTACAATGTCTATTTCTAATCTTTGGGCATCATTAGTTAATTTCAGAGTGAGGAATTTTGGAAACAGTATTGTTCTTTCTTGTCTGTTTATTGGGTTATTTTTCTTGAGAAATACTATACAAGATAAACCTTTCTTCCTAGAAATAAGGAAAAAAACAACTGACTGGATTTTCCTTGTTTCTGCAGATGCAAGAGCGAAATGACTTTTGAGGTAAGATAAAAACACTTGTTTATATTTTTTTAATTGTATTTTAAATTCAGTGGGGTACATGTATTTGTTACATGGGTATTACATACATCATGCTGGAGATTGGGCTTCCAGTATACCCATTACCCAAATATTGATTGTACCCCACTATTACTGGATTGCTATCAATCTGTTTTCTTTGGTCTAATAGTATTTGTTTTATGCATCTAGGTGCTTTGGTGTTTGGTGCATATATATTTAGGATAGCTAAATTTTGTTGTATTGAATGCTTTATCATTATATAAAGCTTTTCTTGGTCCTTGTACTGTTGTTAGTTTGAAGTCTGTTTTATCTAATAAGTGAATGTTTACTCCTACTCACTTTTGTTTTTTATTTGTATCATACATCTATTTCTATCCTTTCCCTTAGAGTCTGTATGTATCTTTAGCCAGTACATGCATCTCTTGTAGATAGCAGATGGTTTGGTCTTGTCTTTTTAATCCAATTTGCCACTTTATCTTTTAAACTGGACATTTAGGCCCTTTATATTCAAGGTCAATATTGATACATGAGGTTCTGTTACTGTCGTAAGTGTTATTAGCTAGTTATTCTGTAGTTTTGATTGTGTTTGGAGTTTTTCATTGCTTTATAGCATCTCTGACCTTTGTGTTTTTAGTAGAGATAGGGATTCACCATGTTGGCCAGACTGGTCTCAAACTCCTGACCTCAAGTGATCCACCTGCCCTTCAGCCTCCCAAAGTGCTGGGATTACAGGCATGAGCCACCATGCCTGGCCATCATATGTAAGCTTTTCTGATGGTAAAAATTGTCCTTTTGTTTCCATATTTAGAACTCCTTTGATCATTTCTTATAGGTCCAGTTTCGTGGTGACAAATTCTCTCAGCATTTCCTTGTCTGAGAAAGACTTTATTTCTCCTTCATTTATGAAGCTTACTTTGGCAGGATATAACATTCTAAAATTTTGGCATGTTTTTTCTTTAAAGGGGCAAAAAGTAGGCCACCAATCTCTTCCGACTTGTAGGACTTCTGCTGAAAAGTCTACTGTTAGCCTGCTTGGTTTTCCTTTATAGGTGATTTGACCGTTTTCTCCAGCTGTCTTTAAGATTGTTTTCTTTAGCATTGATTTTGGGCTTCTCTAGCAAGATTAGGGAGATTTATCTAAATTATTCCCTCAAATAATTATTCCCTCAAATAGTTGTTTACTTTTACTTTTCTCAGGAATGCCAATAAGTCAAAGATTTGGTCACTTTACATAATCCCATAGTCCTTGAAGTCTTTGGCAAACACTTGTTTTTAAAAGGCAACAAAAATCTTCACTGTGACCTGCAGGAGGTATTCTTATACTGTCATGTAGAAAACAAATATGTACATTTGAATTCATTTTATTTTGTCTTGCCTTAATCTTTTTCCTTACCTTAAAATATTGTTCACCCATTGCTTTTTCATCTACACCCTTCTTTTTATTTTATTGTGACCAATACTGGCATCTTTCTGTGGCATAATTTTAAGCTTCCTCAAAGTTTAAAGATTTTCACTTAACATGGAAACATTTAAAACAATAATACTTACTATTGACGTTTTTTCAGTGCAAACATAACTACCCTAACAATATCAAAAACAAAAATAAAGCCAAGTATTTTACAAATCAGTAACTGTAACATTAGTCAATCAGCATCAGGAGAATGTTCTTTTCTGGGAATTTAAGCTGAAGATAATTCCTAAAGGATAAGCCATATGAATGTTTTAGAGCCCTAAGTGTACTTTGTAACATTCTTTATTATAAGAAAAACAAAAAAATCCCAAACATCCAAAAATTGGAAAATGTGATTGAAGTAGATTTTGATATGTGACAGACTGGCATACAATGATTAAAATATAAATCTAAAAACGGTGTATCATGTAGAATGTTTACAATATAAAGCTAAGATAAAAATCAGGCTTCAATGCAGCATCTACACGATGTTTACATCTTTGTCAAATTATATGTGGATGTCTTCAAGAACTGGAAACAATCTGAAAAACATAAATCAGAGCAGAATAGTGAGATTTTGAGACATGAGTTCTTTAAAAAGTTCCTTTATTATTGGGATGTTTGACTATCAATTTTTAAAACTTGTATCTACTTTCCTTAATAAACGGATACTTTAATTGTGATAAAGGTAGCTGATAAAAATCTTAGTCCATAAGGTCCCATGATCAACAAATATAAATTTATTTTCCAAATATAAAATTAATTTCTTTCGGGGGTCCCATTCTCTTGAATCTCAAATCAGTCATGGTGTTCCTTGTGATTTCTTGGAGGCACATCATTTTTTAAACCTTGCTGTTATAGTCCCAGGTGATTATCTCTTCCTTATCTTGATCAGTTGGATTCTTTGATCACCCCTTCTCTTAGAAATATTGGCATAACACGGCTGGGTGTGGTGGCTCATACCTGTAATCCTAGTAATTTGGGAGGCCAAGGCAGGCGGATTACCTGAGCTCAGGAGTTGGAGACCAGCCTGGGTAACATGGTGAAACCCCATCTCTACTAAAATAAAAAAACAATTAGCCTGGTGTGCTGGTGCACACCTGTAGTCCCAGCTACTCAGGAGGCTGAGGCAGGAGAATGGCTTAATTAAACCTGAGAGGCAGATGTTGCAGTGAGCTGAGATGGTGCCATTGCACTCCAGCCTGGGTGACAGAGCAAGACTCCGTCTCCCGTCCCAGTCCCCCAAAAAAGAAAATATTGGAACAACTCGGGGCGGGCACGGTGGCTCACGCCTGTAATCTCAGCACTTTGGGAGGCCAAGGCCAGCGGATCACGAGGTCAGGAGTTCGAGGCCATCCTGGCTATCATGGTGAAACCCTGTCTTTTTTCTATTTAAAAAAAGAAAAAATAGCTGGGCGTGGTCGTGGGCGCCTGTAGTCCCAGCTACTCGGGAGGCTGAGGCAGGAGAATGGCATGAACCCGGGAGGCGGAGCTTGCAGTGAGCCGAGATCACATCACCGCACTCCAGCCTGGGTGACGGAGCCAGAACCCGTCTTAAAAGAGAGAGGGAGGAAGGAAGGAAGGGAAGGAAGGAAGGGAAGAAGGACTGGTGCAACCCTGATGGGCACAGTGGCTCACACCTGTAATTCCAACACTTTGGGAGGCCAAGGCCGATGGAATAACCTGGGGTCAGGGGTTTGAGACCAGCCTGGCCAACATGGTGTAACCGCGTCTCTACTAAAAATACAAAAAAAATAGTGTAGTGTGGTGGCATTTGCCTGTAATCCCAGCTACTCTGGAGGCTGAGGTAGGAGAATCGTTTGAACCCAGCAGGCGGAGGTTGCAGGGAGCTGAGATAACGCCATTGCACTCCAGCCTGGGTAACAAAAATGAAACTCCGTCTCAAAAGAAAAGAAAAGGAAAGGAAAAAGAAATATTGGCACAACTCTCAGAAACATGGGGACCTGCATATCCACACTCACCTGGGCTACAGTTTAAATACTGGTTCCTTCCTTTAGGCACATAGGATCATGCCGAGCTAAAAGGGGCCTGTCAAAACTCTGAAAAACTCTCTTATCTTCCTCAGTAGAAATTCCTAAACAATTCTCTTGCCGATGGTTGTACCTGCTGCCTAAAACTCTAAGGTCTCGATGCTCCACAACCAAGTTTTACTTTGAAAATGGTATGTGGTTCACTTATCGCCCAATTCCCATCCTCACGGGAAACGTAATCATACTTTCTACCCGAGCCTTGGAGTAGGTAGCAAAACGGAGAGAGAGAATAAGTGTGAAGAAGAGAGAGAAAGGAAATGTAGCAAAATATTGAGAGGTGATGATTCTAAGTGAAGGCTATATATTAATTGCACAATTTTTCCAGCTTTTTTATTTTGTTATTTTTTAAAATAAACTGTTGGGAAAGCAAGAAACAATGGAAGAGCTGAATTGGAAGTCGACAGTATAGACATGTGCCTTTTATGGAATTTTGGTATGATAGAGGAGAGAATTAGAATTGTGAATAGGACAGAAGGGAATTGTATAATTTCTTGCTCTTTATGTAAAAAAAAATTTAAAAAAAATAAAATAAAAAAACTCTAGTCTGGGCCCAGTGGCTCACACTGGGAGGCCATCCCAACACTTTGGGAGGCCGACGGGGGTGGATCACTTGAGGCCAGTAGTTTGGGACAAGCCTGGCCAACGTGGAGAAACCCTGTCTCTACAAAAAACACAAAAATTAGCTGGGTGTGGTGATGTACACCTGTAATGCCGGTTACTCAGGAGGCTGAGGCAGGAGAATCATTTGAACCCAGGAGATGGAGTTTGCTGTGAGCTGAGATCATGCTACTACACTCCAGCTTGTGTGACAAAGTAAGATCCTGTCTCAAAAACACAAAAACAAAAAACCAAGCAGGTTATTTATTTCCATACACATCTATAACTTCAACTACATATTAACATTTGCAAACACTTGGAAAAAATTCTACCTCAGAAGTGGCTTTTGTTTTATTGTGTCCCCATAACTTTTTTCCTTTCATTTAAAAATATTCCACCATGGTAATAAAGACAGAGTGGTACTGGCAAAAGTAAAGAAATATAGATCAATGAAACATAATAGACAGCTAATAAATAGACCCACATAATATATAGGTAACTGGTATATGACAAAGGGGCAAAGGCAATACGGTGAAGAAAAATCTTTTCAACAAGTGGTGATGGACCAATTGGACATCCACATGAAAAAAATGGATCTAGAAACAGGCCTTACACCTTTCACAAAAATGAACTCAAAATGGGTTATAGATTTAAATGTAAAACACAAAACTAGAAGATAATGAGCAAAAGGCTATATGGCCTCATTTATGGCTATGATGTTTTAGATAAAACACCAAGTGCACAACCTGTTAAAAAAAAAAAAACTGGACTTCATTCACATTAAAAACTTCTATGTTGTGAAAGATACTGTCAGGAGAATAGGAAGAAAAGCCAGAGACTAGGGGAGCGTATTTGCACAAGACATGTCTGATAAAGGACTGTTCTCCAGAATATACAAAGAAATCTTAGAAGTCAACAATAAGAAAATAAACAACCTGATTTTTTAAATGAGCAAAAGGCCTAAACATATATATCACCAAAGAAAATATACAGAAGGCAAATAAGCATCTGAAGGGATGCTCCACATCATGCATCATTAGGCAAATGCAAATGACAATGGGACAGGATACCACTACGTGCCTGTTAGAGTGGCCAAAATCCAAAACATTGACAACACCAATGCTGGGGAGGATGTCGAGCTGTAAAAATTCTCGTTTGTTGCTGGTAGAAATGCAAAATGGTACAGACACTTTGGAAGACACTTGAGCAGTTTCTTACAAAACTAAACTTACTCTTATGACACAGGAATCCTGCTCTCCAGTATGTACCCAAGTGAGCTGAAAAATTATGTCCACACAAAAACCTGCACAATGATGTTTCTAGCAGCTTTATTCATCATTGTCAAAACAGGGAAGCAACCAAGATATCCTTTGGTAGGTGAGTGGATCAGTAAACTGGTACATCCAGACAACAGAATATTATTCAGTGCCAAAAAGAAATGAGCTATCAAGCCATGAATAGGCATGGAGGAAACAGAAATCCGTATCACTTACTGAGTGAAAGAAGCTGATTGGAAAAGGTATGGTTCCAACTATGTGGCATTCTAGGAAAAAAAAAAAAAAAAACACTATGAGGACTGTAAAAAGGTCAGTGGTTGCCAGGGGATAGAGGTGAGGGAGGAATGATAAAATAGAACATAAAGTTTTTAGTACATTGAAACTATTCTATATGGCACACAATGGTGGATATATATCATTAGACATTTTCAAAGCCGATAAAATATACAACACTAGTATGCCGAGAACCTAGCCGGGTCCAGCCGCATTTTCTCCAGGCCCAATAATGAGAAGCAGACAAACTAGGAAAGAAGGGAATTTATTGCTGTAACCGGATACAGGGAGAAGGCTGGAGATAATTCCACCAGACCAACTCAAAGTGTTACAATTTTCTTAGTGCTTATATAGGTTGGGGTTATGTGCCTACCTGTAGTATAGCATTTGCCTGTCTATAGGTAACTAATTTTGCTTTAAGTAGAAGGTCAAAGGCCAAAAAATGGTTGCTAAGTCTGATTGAGCTGTGAGGCCCAGTACCTTCAAGGCCTGTCTACTGTGGTACCGGAGTGAATATTTCTAATTCATCTTCTTTACGGCTTGGTCCAGAGAGCTGCCTTAGACTCCACAATGAATCTATTCAAACAGCTGCCTCTGTTACCTTGACTCGTCTCAGAGTTTGTCAACCCGAGAAGGGTCCTGGCACTATGAATATAAGACTCTCTATTATTTTGGCTTGTTCCTGGTTAGGGAGGAGCCCCTTCAAGGCTCCTACTGACTAAATATTTTATTTCTAGCTTTGACGTCTGGGCACTGATTTCCTAGGTTTAACTATTTGCTCAACATTAAGGCAGTGCTGTGGAAATGTGTCTGTGTAACTGAAGTGCTATGCAGGCCTGTGTGTGTGATTGTCAGGGAGAATTGGCCTGGCACACTAGGAGTGAACAGGGGGGTGTAAACTATGGACTTGGGGTGATAATGATGGACTTGGGGTGATCATAATTGTCAGTGTAGGTTCACCGTTTGCAACAAATGTACCACTGTGGTGCAGCATGTTGATCGTGAGGGAGGCTGGGCCTGCCCATTGAGGGGGTTCTGGGGGTGTACGGGAACTCTATACTTTCTGCTCCGTTTTGCTGTGAACCTAACACTGCTCCAAAAATAAAATATATTTAAAAGGACAAAAATTATAAAATTAGGGCAGATATAAGCTTGAGGAATAAAATAAGAACTAGTTGTAAGACTCACAGCAAACTAGTAGAAGTCACTAAATGCCACTTGTACCTTTTTTTTTTTTTTTTTTTTTTTTTTTGAGATGGAGTCTCGCTCTGTCGCCCAGGCTGGAGTGCAATGGCATGATCTTGGCTCACTGCAACCTCTACCTCTACTCTACCTCCTGAGTTCAAGCAATTCTCCTGCCTCAACCTCTTGAGTAGCTGGGATTACAAATGCCTGCCACTATACCTGGCTAATTTTTTGTATTTTTAGTAGAGACAGGGTTTCGCCATGTTGGCTAGGCTGGTCTTGAACTCCTGACCTCAAGTGATCTGCACACCTTGGCCTCCCAAAGTGCTGGGATTATAGGCATGAGCCACCATGCCCCACCAACTTGTTCTATTTTAATAAAAGATTTTCTATATTTTCATGAAAAATCTTTCTTTAAATCCTCATTCCCAGTAAATACATTTTTATTTTTGCTTGCCCACTAAATATTAAAAATTGGAAAGTTTTTAAGAATAATATTGAAAATATTTTCTGTATCTTTTTGTTTGCCTAAATGTCTGTGGTCAGGATCTTTGTTGCAGTTAAACCTATTTAACTTCTTCCTCAGTGACTAAATGTAAGAATAAAAACATCCTCACTATTCTGTGACTCAATAAGCCTGTGAATGTTGTGTCATTTTAATGGGCCAAATATTTGGAATAAAATCTTGTGATTGTAGAAACAAGATATAGATTTGATGGAAAAAAAGTTGCTTGAGAACAAACGACATGAACTTTTATGTAAAAATGTGGACATATACAAATTTACTACATACTAAGTTTATCTTCGAGAAGGCTGATTCATAGACTCATAAGTGATGCAATTGTGGTGAAGAAGGAAACATTCTACCGAGGTCACAGTATTGCTAATGGCAGCCTTCTGGTAACTTGTGATACCCCGGTCCCCTCGGCTAAATTCATCTTGTCCATTCTTAATGATAGGAAACACTAGGATCTATTTTACTTTGTGTTAAAGCATGTGTGCCTTTCTAAAAGGCCTCTTTTAGAAAAGTCTTGGCCCTGCCTGAAGGTATTAACTATAGCAGACCTCCAGGGATAAGAAACATTTGCTCAGCTCTAATTATTTTATCAGATGTCAGCCTCGCTGCCTAAATGCCTAAATTCTAAAACAAGTCAGTTGCCTTTCAATCAACAAGACAGAACCATCTACACCTCACAGATCCCCATTAGAAAAACCTATGGAGACAATTTCTTCTCCAGAAGGATCAGAACAGGCTAGTCATTTATTTCCTGAGATTCTCTTTCACCTTTTTTTCATTCTGATCCTACGAAAAAGATACGCATGTGCTATATTACATTAATTCTTCCAGTGTAGCGATGTGTCGTCAGAACTACAATTAAATATTTTACCTGGTGATCCCAGCACTTTGGGAGGCCAAGGCAAGAGGATCACTTGAGGCCAGGAGTTCAAGAGCAGCCTGGGCAATATAGTGAGACCTCATCTCTATTTATGTATTTTTTTTAAATGTACTTTGCCTCGTATCTGGAGAAGTGTGTGAAATAATGTTACCTTAGACATTGCTTCATTTCTTGTTAATGTACCAAGAGAGTTTATTATGAACTTCTATCCTGCCACATGAGAAATTCTTCTGAGTTCAGAACTAGGACATATTGGCCATTTCTAGTAATGTAGCATTCTATGTCAAACGATAATTACTGAGCTCAGCACCGTTGTCTTTTCACTCTGGCTGCCAGGAACCTAAGTGATTTCTATGGCCATAACTTCATTAGCCTTCTCCGCTTCGCATCTCTTGTCATTTGGCCCTTGTTTTCATTTTACAAAAATTCACTTTCTCTCTCCAACATGACAAAACACTTTACAAACTCGAAGGCAATAAATCCCAGGCATGTTTGCTGAGCAGTTATGATGTGGTCATCCATGGCACTGAATGAGAACAAAAGTCAGATTCAAGATCCTGGTGGAGGCTTTTGGAGACTCACAGCAAGTCAGACATCCAAGCTACAATTGTCAGAAAATGAAGTACATAGTGTAACAGAAATAGATACAAATTGCAGTGGGAATAGAGATGGACAATATCTGTGTTCTGTTAGAGGAGAACTAGAAGACTCCACAAGAATGTGAACTCTTAACCTGGGTCTGGAAGGATGAGTAAGACATTGCAAGCAAGTATGTTTGTAATGTACAACCAATAGTGAATCCCAGGATACAAATGCAAGATATATAAAACTTAGTATCATTTTTCTGTAACCAAATGTATCTCATTTGACCCCGGTACTGTGGTTTAATCTGAGTAAGTTGGTCTCTATCCTATGAGCCCATGAAATGTTCATTTGCTTTAGGGAGTTCAAGAAAATAGTGGCTCTGATTCATTAAATATTCTAAATATAGTGTTTTCTGGCTGGATGTTGACTTTTGAAGTTCAGATATTAAGTATTTGGTTCTTTTAATTATCTTTGTATTGTTGATGTATCATCCCTTCCCAGAGGTAATATCAGGAAGATAAAATGCTGACAGAAAAAGGGGAAACCAGGTATTATTCTGCCCAGCATTGAGTGCCGTAATAAAACAACATCCCTTAGTTGAGAGAGGCCTCAGTGGCAAGGGACCTTAGATATTATCTCTGTCAAGTTCCTTCACTCTCATTTTATGGAGTAGAAAATTGATGCTAAGAAAGGCAGAGTGATGCTCTCAACATTATCCTGGTCAGTTGGAATTATGGGCTGCACCTTTTTTTTTTTTTTTTTTTTTTTTTGAGATGAAGTCTCTCGCTCTGTCACCCAGGCTGGAGTGCAGTGGTGCAATCTCGGCTCACTGCAACCTCTGCCTCCCGGGTTCAAGCAATTCTCCTGCCTCAGCCTTCACAGTAGTTGGGACTACAGGCGCGTGACACCATGCCCGGCTATGTTTTCGTATTTTTAGTAGAGACGGGTTTTCACCATATTTGTCAGGCTGGTCTTGAACTCCTACCTTGTGATCTGCCCGCCTTGGCCTCCCAGAGTGCTGGGATTATAGGTGTGAACCACCACACCCGGCCTGTGGACTGCACTTTTAACCCCAGCCTCAGCGGTATTCCAGATCTCTTCAATATTTCTTTAATCTGGGGCACTAAAGAATTGCCAAAGAAGTTTGTTACAACATATCAATGATGCATCTTTCAGGGCTTTACTGTCAGAGATTCAAATACAGAATGCATTTTTACCAAGCACTTCAGGTGAGACTAATGCAAAGGACCCGCCCTTTCAAGTACACAGAGGTAAAATCTGAGCTCCATAAGAGCAGAAGCCGATTTTTGTTAATCTTTTTATCCCCAGTGCCTACCTAGCACATATTGTATAGAAAATGTGTAATGTTGAATGCATGCAAACTATATTTCTAAAAATACACACCACCTTCATTTGTTGTTTGTTTCCAGCAAAGCACTGGCAAATTTGTCCTTTACTGGAATATTTTGAATTGTTATCTTTGAATTGTTACATTTCTGCATTTCTTTATAGATCAAGCTTTTCAATACAAAGCCCAGATCAAGCTTTTCAACACAAAAAGTCATCAGCCTTAACAGAATCCCAGGAAGCAGAATTCAAGCAGTGAAAGATAATGTTTTGTTTAAGTTGTCAGTGTTCGCCCTTCAAAAATGTAAGATATAATTCCAAATCAAAATCCAAGTTGCTTTTTTTTTGGTATTTTGTGATTTATTATAGCATTACCTTTATTTGTGATGAAAATATATTGAAGGTTTTTTTCTTATTAAATATGTAACTATTAAATATTTAGATCTACAAAATGAATTTCTCTATATTTTATGAACAAAATATCCTAGAAAAGACTTTTTAAGTAAATGAAGATTAGTGAGGATAATTATTTCACATAGAAAAATTACCTATGGCTTCCAAGACCTAATCTACTCAATAAAATAAGTTATGATACCTTAAAATAACAACTGGGGAAGATAGATATAAGTTAAAAAAAAAAAATCCACGAGGAAAGAAGTCTACATGGTAAGTATTCTGAGGTCAGGACTTTTTCAACTTTATCACAAAATTCACAGGGTGGGTAAATAGTATTTCCACATTTTAAAAAGGTTTTGAGGAAGCCTCAGTATAATCAACCCCTAACATATTATCTTCTAGATAGCCAAGTTCTGTAGCTCACAACACATGGCCCCTGCCTTCCAACTTTAATTAACGTAATCTGGTTATCTTATTCTGTAAAAATTACAAAAGTCCATTTCAGTGGGGTAATTGCAGGTGAGTGATATCCAAGACTGAGCAAATGTAGATTATTAGATTTAGCAAAACGTTATAGCATGATTCATATTTGTTGATTGTGAAAATGCTTTTGGGAGATTGAATTAGCAGAACGAAGACCTTTTACAAGGCTCAGAGAAAATAATCTCAGGAGTGTAACATTGGAATGAATTGACATTGGAATGAATTTGTGGATCTAAATGAGCATGTCTAAAAATTAATATAACAAAAGAAGAGTGGTACATAAAAGTAGAAAGTCAGCAAATAAGCCAGATTGATTTTGACATTTGACAAGCAACTATTATAGTGAAAGTAATCATGAAAATATAAGCTGACTGTGTTTTTAGTGATTAATTCTGGCTAGAGTATGACAAGTATATAGATATTCAGACAAAAGCAAAAATGCTAATTTGCCTGAAACATATTTTTTCAGTGTAATTTGAATCGTTTTCCTATATTACTAAACTTTCTCCAGATGGTTCATAATTTTGCTTTTAGAGTAATTGTTTTATTTTTAAACTCCCACCTTATCTTTTCTCATAAAACAACACTCATGACCAGAGCCCAGAATATAATACTAAAATCACATTTCTTATAAGTATTCTACTTTAAGGGCACATCTTCAATTCAATTGAAACTAAGTCTTAGTGGAATGATTCTCAAATTATTTAAAGTGAATTACTGGTGGCAGCATTGGTGTTGAGGGAAAGACCATTGGAACAGGCATTACAACCAAAAGCCCTATTCCTCCTACCGTAATGGACCCTCTATTTGGGGCAATGTAACTTAGATAAAAGAAAACCTCCTCAAAGTTTTTGCCATAATTACATTTGTACAAGAAGATTCTGGTAAAATGTTAGGACTTCACCATCTAGCCCCTTGGTTACTGATAAAGTTTGAATATGTGTCGCCTCCACCTCTCATGCTGAAATGTGATTCCTAATGTTAGAGGTAGGACCTGGTGGGAGGTGACTGGATCGTGGGGATGGATCCCTCAGGAATGGCTTTGCACCATCCCCTTGGTGATAAGTCAGTTCTTGCCTAGTTAGTTCACATGAAATCTAGTTGTTCAAAAGTCTGGGACCCCCCCTCAATCCCTCTTTCTTGCTCTCACTATGTGACTCACGTGTTCCCTTTCACCTTCTGCCATAGTTCTAAGCTTCCTGAAGCCCTCACCAGAAGTCAAGCAGATGTTGGTGCCTTGCTTGTACAGCCTGCAGAACCGTGAGCCAATTAAACCTCTTTTCTTTTTAAATTACCCAGTCTCAGGTATTTCTTTATAGTAACACAAAAACAGCCTAACAGAGTCACCTACTCCAGATGTCCAGATGCCATTCTGGACAGTGAACAAAGTCACCGGGATAGGGTGTTAACTTTGTTCTTTCACAGAACATTGCAGCTTTCTTTGTGCAAAACAATATGGAAAAGGAATGGGAAGTAAGATATGCTGTACTGAAAAGACATAGCACAATATGTCAGTGGACAAGCACCATTTTACAATAAAACTAATTTTATATATTTTTCAAAAAGTATATTTGTTCATTTAATAAAGTGATGGGTATTAAAGGTGAATAATGGGGGAGGGGACAAAAATTCTTCAGTCTCAGTAGACAATATTAGAAGATTTTCTTTCTCACTCGTAGAACTACAAAGAGGTGATTTGTGGTGTGATTTTCTCAACTTCATCCCTACGCATATTATCTCTGTAAGATGAATCTTTTCTAAGACATGGATTGCCCTTTTATGCTGACTGCATGCATGCGTATGCATAAAATGCCACATTTCCAATTAGGATGTGTATACTCAGGAAGGATGACATACCAGGGCTGTCATGCTAAAAGCCCTACAGCTCAGGAGAATTTTCCATATCACTGTGGACCTGCCAAGATTATGGGACTTATCTATTTGTTTTCTTCCTCTTCTCTTTTCTTACCTTTCATTCCAAAGTCAACCTCTCTCTCGAACTATGGGTATTGTTATTTTGGATAGCTCTAGAAATAAAGTGAATTTGGTGATCTCTTTTACTAAAATTTAAATAATGTTTTCTCTTATCCCAGTAAGATGCCCTCCCCGTTTTTCCCAACATCAGTTACTTTCCAACAATTTAGCTTTTCATCTTCATATAGAAAAATGTGCTAACATACTATTGAAAAAGATTGCTTTCTATGGAAGAAACTACAAGGAGAAATTTGCATTTGAAGTTTAGCCCTTGATAATGTCTTCTTTGGACATCTTAAATATTTTGCAAGTGGAAATGTTGCAATACATGTTAGTGGTACACACATTTAGTTAAATGACATCTAACAGGATAATGATATAAGATCTTCAGAAAGACATTTCAAGTCCTTGAAATAGAAATGCAGTGTTTAGAAATATACAGTATTTTTCTGAAAGTTTTAAAATCCTTATATTGTTGACAAACAGGGAAAAAGAAATAGGATGGGTGTGGAAATATTTGTATCAAGTTAGACTGTCAGGTAGAAATACAACTGATTTGAGTGTACTTTCAAACAGCTATACCAGTATTCAAATGCATAATTTAGATTTTCACTAGGTTCAACTTAGTTGTGCATTAAATTATAAGGTATGAGACCAGATGTGTGAAGTGTGTAAGCTATGTGGCCAAGGTAGAGAGTTTGTGTGCTATTTTCTGAAAGCCTTGGTGATTCAAGCATCATAGATACGGATGCCTCCAATTTTATCTGAAAGTATCACTCACATTTTTATTACTCTGAGAGAGTTAGATAAGATTACAGAACTTGAGGAGACACAGTAGACATTTCGGTCTGTTTTTTCTGCTATTCTCATAGTAATTACCATATTTTTTCCAGATTGAGCAATCAATAATGCATTCTAATGCTTTCCATTTGGTTCTCTGCAACATTGGTGTTCATTCCTCATCTTGCCATTAAAGTTTCTTTTCTCTAGTTTTCTAATCAGACCAAGATGATCTTCTTAAAAGGAAAGAGGCAATAACTAGCTAATTGACAAAGCACATTTGCTCTCTTTCAAGGCATGTTGCAAAGAACAAATCAGCCCATAGCACTTAGTCCTTCTGATGATTTTGAGGGAGAAGGGATTTTATTATTCACAGTGGAAAAAATTAGACTACCAAGAAGAAGGTCATTTTTTTTCCTAGCCTTATTTAGTCAGTGTGAATGTGAGCTTACATTTAAGAATGCCTATTTTGTTTATCTGTTAAATTCTGACACCACCATTTTAATGCTATAATTGTTAGCTATTAAAGGCTTTAATTTTATTATGAAATAGATTTGTTAACTCATAGTAGGTTTTTTCTTTGTATAACAGATTCTTGCTTTGAGAGATATTTATGCTCTCTTGCTGAATTAATGGAAACACAGAAAAGATTAAATGACTTTTTGAGGATCACATCAAAATTTAGTGGCTCAGTTCAAATCAGAAATCTAGATTACAGCCCTTTAAGTTTCAGGCCATGTAGTCTCTTATGTTCATAAAATAATAGTTCGCATAGTAAAGGAGAGACAGTGCAATTTATCTTCGCTGTTAGTCAATGCCCTCAACTCACTCTATTCATTCCTCCTTGTTTCGTTTTTTGATTACTACAGAAAGATGTGTAAGTCCAGGTAAGACTTCAGTTGACCTTAGTAAAAATGTTTAATGCAGTATTAGATTCTAATATAAAATTTAGTTTCTTGAATATAAATTAGGAAAATGTATATTCAAGAGATAGAAGATTTTTAAATTCTCAATACAAAAGAAAATCAATTACTTTGACAAAATGATCAGGGAAAATTTCAACATTTTCATGTACTTAGAAATGACATCCAGCTGTGTTAATCTAATTCATTTTGAAAGAACAATCAGCATTATTCAAGTTTTATAAATTACATGAATGAGAACTCATTATTGCCCTCTGCGAACTTACAGTCATTTAGGGAGGATAGAACAAGTCCCTGCAAACAAAAACTAATGGTACAAGACTAGGCATGATTAAGCACTAACTTCTGTTTTATGGGCTGACTCTGCTTTCAGTGAGAAATCAGAAGAGATGGAAGAATAACTGCTGCTGAGAGTAACTGGGAATGTTTCTTAAATAAGTTCAAAGTTAAACTAGATCTCAGTGGTTGGGAAACAATTTGAGGGAAGGAGGAGAGACGTTGTAGGTGGGGTATGCAGGACTAAGCATAGGCTGTTTCTGAGGTAGTACAAGAGAGCTATGAGCCAGTGAGCAAAATGAAGTCTACATGCTCATTTCGTTATCAATTCAGCAAATATTTACAGAAATCCTACTATGCTAGATACAGCACAGAAAGAAAGGAAAGAAAGAAGGAAAGAAAGAGAGAAAGACAAAATTCCTATTTTATATACGGCCCCAGCAGGAAGCACATGGCATACCTAAACAGAGTAAGAGGAGAGTATAATAATAAAAAGGTTTATTTACAAAGATGCTAGTGGGTTTTAGGGAAACCAGCAAAGGAGAGTATAATGCTGTATGGCTAGCAATAGTGGAAAGCAGTTAATATTTCTAGATTTGAAGGGACAGTGGGCGGGAGAAGTTACTGAAACTCACAGGGAGTAGATGCAGGAAAAGAGCTGCCTCACAAGAGATGAAGCCTTCAGCAGAGAGTCACAGTCAACTTGTAGTAACCAGCCAGTAGGAAATCTGGTGAATAAATAGGCCCCTGCTGCAGTCTCTTAATTTCCTGTTAATGTTTCCCACTGGCTAACTCCCAACTAGAAGGCAACAGGGCCAGTTTGATACAGTCACTGCAGGTCAATGCTAGGGCATAGCATATAGTGAAGAGATGCACAGTGTGTGTATCAGTCAGGGATCCAGCAGAGAAACAAGCAGGAGGATGGAGAGACACACACACACACACACACACACACACACACACACACACACAGATTTATATAAATATATATATATAATATTCATATGTAATTTAAGTGTATTTATATAAGTATAAATTAATATAAATATAATTTATTTATAATAAGCTGACAGGCTGGAAACTCTAGAGGAGAATCTGATGCTAAAGTCTACACGTAAAATTTCTTCCTCCTCAAGGAAACCCCAGTTTTGTTCTTAAGAACTTGCAGCATATTAGATGAGGCCTGCACAGATTATGAAGAATAGTCTCTGTTACTTAAAGTGAATTAAATATAGATGTTAACAAGATCTTTAAAAAAAATCTTCATAGTAATACATAGACTCATGTTTAATTAAAAAACTGCTTGCTATAGACTAGCCAAGTTGACTCATAGAAGTAGTCATTGCTATAGGACCAACAGGTCCATATGCCCACTGCTCAGGAACAGACCAACACCCTCAGACAGCAGGGATGCATCAGAGGTAGAGTTGAATGATCACAGGAGTCAACCAAGGAGATGGGAGGAGACCCTCAAATCCATCTCCCAGAGGGGCTGGGGTAATCATAGAGGATGAAAGTCTGGTAAATTGAGGTCATTGGTTGGGGAAAGAGGGATGAAATCATCAGGATGTGGAAACTTCATTCTTTAGTGAGTCAGATTCTCATGGCGTCCTTCAGACCAGCTGACGTCAGTAGTTTCACTGGTACACAGGCCTTGAAAGAACATCTCAAATGGGAAACTTCATAATTTATAACGTTCAAGTTGTCACCTGCAAAACAGTTATGGAGAACTCTAATCTTGTAACAGGGCTACATGATTCCGAGGCAATAGAATCAAACAGCTATGAGGACCAAACAGCTAGGAGGACGCAGGTCAGAGAGCCAGCTGCCTAAAGATCAATGCTGAGCGTGCTGCAAGCTTGGCTTATTTTCTTTTCTCCCCCTCTTCCTTCTGATCAATTTTATAAAGTTTGTAAGGATGGTTTCACAATCACAGTCTCTATTCTTACAGAGCTTATATTTTTTATAAGATAATACAGAAAAATTTAAAAATTATATATACCCTTCAATTGATGATAACTGCTAAGGAGGATAAAGCAAAACATATTGATCAGGAGGGAGGAGAGATGCTGTTTTAGACAGGATGGTCATGGACATATGTAATCAACTGATATTTGTGCTGAGACCTGAATAAAGCTAGAAAGTAAGTCACATGGATGTCAGGAAATTATTCCAGGAAGATGGCCCCAGCAAAGGCTCGGGCTTGCTCTGTTCAAGGATGAGCAAGGAGGCCGGTTGCTGGAGCCGAAGCAGCATGCAAAGAGTAAGAAAATGAGATCCGATGATAACATGAGGTCAGATTAGGACCTTTCAAGCAAGTTAAGGATCTTGGATTATATTTTGAGGGATATAGAAAGCAGTTAAACCATTTCAAGATGAAAAGTAATTTGACCTTTTTATTTTTTTATGAACTTCTTTGGTCTTTGGGTAGAGAAAACACCATGGGCATCAGGAGTTGAAGCAGGAAACATGTGGGGTGCTTTATTCTCAGTCCAGGACTGGATGAGCACTGTGGCCATAAAGACCATAATACACTCTGAAAGTAAAGTCATACATGATTTGCTTCCTAGATATAACGCATATAAGAAAGAGAGAAGTCAAAGCTGGCTTGATATTTGGCCTTAGCAACTGAATTAGTCAAATTACCATTTGCTGAGATACAAAAGACTAGAAAGGGGCAGGTTTGGGGTTGGGAGAATGAAGATTCAGGAGTTCTCATTGGAAATGGTCAGTGTCCATCGGACATCCAATTGGAAATGTTGAATAGACTGTTTGTGTCTGGAGTTCAGGAGAGAGGTCAGGGCTATAGATGTAAGTTTAATAGTTACTGACATACATATATTGGGAGGAAAGGGAAAGAAAAACCAATAGGTTTAAAGAAGTAATTTATGATAGATTAGTGGCCCTTAACAGTGAGGCGGAATAGCATAGACTTCAGGGTTTCTTACATTAGCAGTTTACACATTTGCCTCATGTATTACACTGTGAGCTCCTAAAGAGAAGAAATGGTGCCTTATTCATTTTGGACACCTAGCACACAGCTAAGTAGCTAGTACATCATGGCCTGTTGGTAACTATATATTGAATGAATGAATGAATGAGTTAACTAGTTGAAAGGAATTATAATGTTAAGAACTAGAGCAGAAGCTAGAAAGGAGCTACACTCATATCACAGAAAGTTTTTTAAATGTATGGAAATCCTTGACAAGTAGAAAATAATATATAGGTTACTTGTTGCTAAACATTATATGGGATGTAAAAATAAAAGGATGCTATTATCCTCAAGGGACAAACAACAGGCATTGAATAAAAAAAATGAATGAATGAATGAAAAAAATATAATTAATGGTATCATAATTTAAAGGTGCATGTGATTAGTTCCAGCTAAAGTAATCATGGGCCACTCTATAAAAGAGGTAAGATTGGAATGGGAACTTCAAGAATAATTAATCTTTTGTAACATATAATTGAGGAACCACATTTTAGACAATCAAAACATGAAGGTGTAGTAAGTATTCTAACATAACATGGCTAGTATACAGGAAATAAATCAGGAAGTATAATAGTAGAAATAAGACTGGCCTTGAATACCTAGGTAAACATATGAATGATATTTAATGGGTAATATTAATATTATTTAGAAGAATTTTTTGTAAGTAATAGAAAATCCAACTCAAGCTTAAACACTGAGGAATGTGTTAGTACCTGGAGGTCCAACTATCAGATGGACTATGGGGATGACAATGCTGCGTGAAGCTCCATCCTGGCTCCTTCCTATCTCCTGGCTCTATCCTCATACTGGACATTAAAGAGCTTCTGCTGTTGCAGATTTCGCAACCACAGAGTCCAGCATGCAGGGCAAAGGAAGTAGTCTCCCTGTATGCAACATTTTTTTTTTTTTTTTGAAACGGGGTCTCACTATGTTACCCAAGCTGAAGTGCAGTGGCACAATCTCAGCTCACTGCAACCTCTGCCTCCTGGGTTCAAGCAATTCTCCTGCCTCAGCCTCCCGAGTCGCCTGGACTACAGGCGCACGCTGCCACACCCGGCTAATTTTTTGTATTTTAGTAGAGACAGTGTTTCACCGTGTTGCCCAGGCTCGTCGTGAACTCTTGACCTCAGGCAATCTGCCTGCCTTGGCCTCCCAAAGTGTGTATGTCACTCTTAAGACTCAGGTATCAGTTCCAAGTGCCTCCAGAGAACTCCCACTCACATCTCACTTGCCCAAATTAATTCACCTGAGACTTTTCTTTCCACAACTAACTCTTCCTATCAGATCAATGTCCTTATTGACTCAGATCTAGATTCCTGAAGCAATCACTGGAAAGGAGGATAAGACAACTGTGATCGAGTTAGACACTTCAGGGCTGTCCCAGGAGTGGGAGGTGGCACTCAATCACTCAGATGTCACACTTGGGGCAGGGGTAGTGGGGCTGGAAGGCGAGGGAGTGAGACAGACACTGAGTAGGCAATTTCAGGGTCCACCCACTGTAGGAACTCCAGAGGAGTCACATGAACAGGTAATTCCATAGAATACTAATTTAATGACAATACAATGACTTCATGATTTGCAAATAAATAAAATAAAAACTCATAAAATATCTTTAGAATAACACTTTGGGTGAATGTCTTTATTATCTAAATGTTGTTTATAAATCAGTAATTTTTAAAAAATCAAGAGAAAAGTGGCCTAGAAACTTAAAAAATAAATACATATTATAAATACAAATGTTCTATTTACACAAAAAATGTTCTATCTTACTAGTATTCTAAAACTGTGAACTAAAACATTAAAAAGTATAGATTTTTCCCTTAAATTTTTAAAAAGTAATACCTATTGAAGAGTTGTGGTAGTTAGAAGAGAAAGTATTGTAACACGTCTGAAAAGAAATTTAGCATAATGCTTTAGGAGCCTTATAATGGTCAATGGTCCTATAATTACACCTCCAGGAATGTATCTTAAGAAAATAATCAAAACAATGAAAGATCTATATAGAAAGACTTTCATAGCAGTGTTTGATATGGTTTGGCTTCATCCTCACCCAGAATCTCACCTTGAATTGTGTCCCCATAATTTCCGTAATACCCACACATCAAGTGAGAGGCCAGGTGGAGGTAATTGAATCATAGGGGCGGTTTCCCCCATGCTGTTCTCATGATAGTGAGTGAGTTCTCACGAGATCCGATGGTTTTATAAGTGTGTGGTAGGTCCTTCTGCATTCCTTCTCCTTCCTGATGGCTTGCAAAGAAGGTGCTTGCTTCCCCTTTGCCTTCTGCCATGATTGTAAGTTTCCTGAGGCCTCCCTAGCCATGGTGAACTGTGAGTCAATTAAATCTCTTTCCTTTATAAATTACCCAGTCTCAAGCAGTTCTTTATAGCAGTATGAAAATGGACTAATACAGTTTTCTACATAGTAGAAAAAAATCTGAAAAGACAATTAACAGCCAACAACAGGGAAATCCTCAAATAAGGATTGGATCATACAATGGAAAACTATGCAACCTGAAAGTAATTTTGATAATAGAGAAAAATTTTCAATATAATTTTTTTTAAACATAGAAACTCACATACTTTTTTCTAAAAAGTTAATGAGCAATTTTTTGAAGGGAAGAGGGGTTTTTTAAATAATGGCCCTTTTGAAAGTTCTACTTATGGAGATCCTTCACCTCCCTGGTCAGCTGTATTCCTTTTTTTTTTTTTTTTTTTTTTTTCTTTTTTTGAGACAAAGTTTCGCTCTTGTTGCCCAGGCTGGAGTGCAATGGCGCGATCTCGGCTCACCACAACCTCCGTCTCCCAGGTTCAAGCAATTCTCCTACCTCAGCCTCCCGAGTAGCTGGGATTGTAGGCTTGCGCCACTATGCCTGGCTAATTTTGTATTTTTAGTAGAGACAGGGTTTCTCCATGTTGAGGCTGGTCTCGAACTCCTGACCTCAGGAGATCCACCTGCCTCAGCCTCCCAAAGCACTGGGATTACAGGCATGAGCCCCCACGCCCAGCCTATTCCTAAGTATTTGAGTTATTTGTGTAGTTATTCTGAATGGGATTGGATTATTGATTTGGCTATCAACTTGGATGTAGTTACTGTATAAAATGTTACTGATTTTTATACATTGATTTTGTATTCTGAAACTTTGTTGAAGCAGTCTAACAGATCCAGGAGCTTTTGGGCAGAGACTGTGGTATAAAATCTTATTGTTTGTGAAGAGAGATAGTTTGACTTTGTCTCTTCTATTTGGATGGTTTTTATTTGTTTCTCTTGCCTGATTGCTCTGGCTAGGACTTCCTGTACTATGTAGAATAGGAATGATGAGAGTGTCTTGTTTCAAGAACTACAAAACACTGCCCAAGGAAATCAGAGAAAACACAAACAAGTAGAAAATTATTCCATGCTCATGGATATGAATAATCAATATCATTAAAATGGCCACACTGCTCAAAGCAACTTATAGATGCAATGCTATTCCTATCAAATTACCAATGACTACCCAGGAAGATAACCTAGGAAATACCATTCTATGCGTAGACCCTGGTGAAGTGTTCATGACAGATGCCAAAAGCAATTGTAACAAAACAAAAATTGACAAATAGGACCTAATTAAACTAAAGAGCTTTTGCACAGCAAAAGAAGCTATCATCAGAGTGAACAGACAGCCTACAGAATGAGAGAAAATCTTTGCAAACTATGTATCTGACAAAGGTCTAATATATAGAATCTATAAGGAACTTAAATTTGCAAGCAAAAAAAAAACATACTAAAATGGGCAAAAGACGTAGACGATTTTCAAAAGAAGACATACAGCCAACAAGCATATGAAAAAATGCTCGTCATCACTAATAATTAGAGAAATGCAAATCAAAACAACAGTGAGATACCATCTTATACCAGTCAGAATGGCTATTACTGAAAAGTAAAAAAAAAATAACAGATGCTGGCGGGAGAAAAGGGAAACATACGCTGGTGGTGGGAAAGTAAGTTAGCTCAACCACTGTGGAAAGCAGTTTGAAGATCTCTCAAAGAACTTAAAACAGAACTACCATTCAGTCCAGTAATCTCATTATTGCGTATATATCTGAGGAATATAAAACATTCTACCATAAAGACACATGCACACGTATGTTTATCACAGCACTACTGGCAATAGCGAAGACATGGAATCAACCTAAATTTCCAGCAACAGCAGACTGGATAAGGACCTATGGTACACATACACCATGGAATACTATGCAGCCACATAACAAGAATAAGATTGTGACCTTTGCAGCAACATGGATGGAGCTGGAGGTCATTATCCTAAGCAAACTAATGCAGGAAGAGAAAACCAAATGTTACATGTTCTCACTTGTAAGTGGAAGCTAAACATTGAGTACATAAGAACACAAGGGAAAAACAGGCACCAGGGTTTACTCTACAGTGGAGGGTGGGAGGAGGGACAGGATCAAAAAACTACCTATTGGGTACCATGCTTATTACCTGGGTGATGAAACAACCTGTACGCCAAACCCTCATGACGCATAACTTACCTATATAACAAACATGCACATGTATTCCCTGCACCTAAAATAAAGGTTTTTTTTTTTAAAAAAAGGTCCACATAATTTTAACATACTTTGAATAAGTGCCTGCCTAAAAAAGACAGTCTTTCATTTTGCTAAGATGAAAGACTGCATTCTATTTGTGAGTGATCTTTGAATGTAATCACAATGCCAGCTTTTCTACAGTCTGTCCTAACTTTCTACGTTACAGTGTTAAAACGCAAAACTCAACAAGGTGCAATAATGCACCTATAGTGATTATAGAGTGATTATAGTGATTATAGGTGTAGAGACCTATAGTCTCACCTACCTGAGAGGCTGAGACAGGAGGATCACTTGAGCTCAGGAGTTTGAGACAATCCTAGGCAACATAGCGAGACCCGTAGCTGAAGAAAAAAAAAAAGTATTAGCTGGGTGTGGTGTCTCATGCCTGTAGTCCCAGCTACTTGGGAGGCTGAAGCAGGAGGATCAGGAAGATTGCTTGAGGCCAGGAGCTTGAGGCTGCAGTGAGCTATGATGACACCCCTGCACTCTAGGCTGGGGGACAGAGCGAGAGGTCATATCTCTAAAATAAATAGATAAATAATATAAGCAAATAAAAATCTCACTTGAATTATCTCAGTATTATTAATTTGAAAATATGGAGTCTACCATGAGTCCATCATTGTTCTTTGTAAGGGAATACTGAAGTATTAACAAATTTATTAAAATTTGTTTTATAATTTTGATGTTGGGCCCATAGTCCTTGAATAATCAAAGTGACCATTTAAAATATTTCACGATGTTGATAATTGTCGAGGTTGGGTGATGGGTACATGGCGATTGATTCCGTTATTCCATCTAATTTTGTGCATATTTTGAAATTTTCATGATAAAAATTGAAAAGTAAAATAATTTACATGAAACAGGTTAAAGCATGTTTAATTTACAATGATTAGTTTTCTAAAACTTACATTCTGAACTTTACTCCATACTGTATGTACAATTTTCCAGTTAACAGAGTTTGAAAACACAAGTCTTTTCTTTGAACAAGGATGAACAGTAAAACAATATGTTTGCATAGGTATAAACTGTGCATTGTAAACACTGTTTACTATATTGTAAGTGTTACCTTATAAAATGACATGTATCAAATTCTGTATTGAAAGGGACCTTGTTCTGCTATAGAAAAGTTATATTTATAGATTCATTTTTAATAACCTAGCATTTTATTTTAGGATCAATAATTCTATCTTGATAAGCAAACTAATTCTGGGCACTTTTTTATATTGTTTTATTGTTAAATGTATTTGCACTTGGACAAGCTGATTTTCTACATTTAATACACTTTAATCACCATAAAATAATGAAAGTGTTTTAGATTTATAAGAACCTTAGAAATCATCTAAACTATGAAATAATTATGGGCAAGTCCAATGACTTCATCATTATATCCCTAATTTTGAGCATTCAACAAAAAAGCATTGCACTGAATAGATTTAGTCTGTTTTCCCATCGGGTGTGGGGCGTTTCCCCATTACCTTCCTGACTGATGGATGTATTAGTCTCTATACAAATCCTTCTGGTAACAAGGTTCTCATTTTTCAGGTGTTTATTAAATATCCCTGTGTTAGTTTTCTAAGGTTGCTATTACCAACTACCAATCTGAATGGCTTAAAACAACAGAAATGTATTCTCTCACTGTTCTAGAGGCCAAAAGTCCAATATCAAGGTATTGGTATTGGACACACTCCCTCTGCATAGGAGAGAATCTTTCCTCTTCCTAGCTTTGGTGGTTGGCTAGTCATTCTTCTGCATTCTTCGGCTCACAGCTGCAGCACTTCAATCTCTGCCTTCATGGTCACATGCCATTGTTCTCCTTATGTGTGTGTCTTTATGTGATATTTACCCCTCCTGCGTCTGTGTCGAAATTTCCTTCTACTTAAAAAGACACCAGTCATATTGAGTTAGGGCTCACCCTAATCACCAGCCTCATCTCAATTTGAGCTCAGCTGCAAGGTAAGAACACATTCCTAGATATTGAGAGTAAGGACTTTGTGTATCTTTTGAGGGACATAATTCACGCCATAACACTACTATACAAGATTAACGGGACACAGATAGTTGTAGAAAGTGGAGGGTGTTCTTTGGACAATCCCTAAATTCTCTAGGATGGGGTTTTCTCATTTTTAAGGTAGTCAAATGAAATTGCATAATAATAAAAGATAGGAACACCTACTGTGGACTGATCATATGGTAGGCAAAAGTTCTGTCCACCATGCAGTACTAACTCTGAGCCTCACAAAGCCTCCACTGGCTAGCAAGTCCAGCCCCATTTTATGGTTACATACTTGAGGCGTAGAGAGGTAAAGCAGTTTTTCCAAGCTCACACAACTAGTAAATGAAGACATCGGGAAACATATTCAAGCAATCTGTATTTCAACCCCATCTTGATTAGATTGCATAGTTCATCCTGAATCCCAGACCCTTGCTTCAAACTTTCACCACTGTTCTTAGCTGTGCCTAAGCACTCACTGCTCCTTCCATGCGGAAGTCCTTCAAATATTTGAAGATGGCTATTATGGTCTAACTAGTCTTTTCTTCCTCAAGACAAACATTGTAAGTTCTTTCAATCATTTTTTATGTTGAATCACTTTCAAATCTTTCAATTTGAATAATCCTTAGTTCATTATGCAGAATACTGGAATTATAATTGCCTACATTACAGTGCTCCTAACTGAAGTTTATATATATATGGACAAAACCTCATGATTATCCAGAATTCACAGATTACATGATGTGAATTGAATAAATTCATTTTTATAGATTTCACATTAGTAGGGGTAGAGTTAATAAAGCTTCCTACACATTTTGATGCTGCTATTCTACTTTGAATGCTAGGCAACTCTGAATAATTTGAAGGATTCATAGTGACTACTACTTCCCCATTTGTGATAAAAAAGATCAAGTAAAATGGATGTGAAGGGCCTTAAGGATTGTTTCACGTAAAATTGCAATGCCCCTTTTTATATCACATTTCCACTCCCAAGAGATTTCTGAAAGGATTTAGTCAAACATGAAACTTTTTGGTCTATTTGTAAGTAATGTATTTTTATTTCAGAATCAAATCTAATATGCTGCTTTCTATTTTTGGACCTTACAAATATCACAAAAAGCTCTTAGATCTTCATTGGGGTCCATGTACATGTGTCTGCAATTGGATTAGATGAATTGGAACTTCATGAAAATGAGATAGAGTTAAAGTATTTCATGGTCTGGTTTCTTAATAAGAAATAATATAATTTTATCATGGTGCCCTGGTGCTAGACAAATTCTGAAGCCAACTGTAGGCTTTTATCAAAAATTAAACTTTGATGTAGAGCCAAGATTCTGGTTTTCAGCTAAGATGCTTTATATCTATGGCAGCTTTGCACTTCATGGACTAATTGCCATAATACATGGTTATTGATGCAGAATCCTCCACGGTTCCTTTTGCTCTAACAGACTTGCATATTAAAAATGGAAGCTTTAACATATTTAATAGCACAAGTGACTAAGTTGTCAGAAATTTTCACACTTAAATGCTGACAGCCTCATTCCCTTGAAGTAAGGACATTCTTCTCTTTTTCCTATTCTTCATTCACTCTTCTGCCTGTTACCATTAATATTGCTTGGATTATCAGATGCTGGCATCTGGCAAATCCAATTCTTACTGGCCCAGAGCATGTGTTAATTATATCCTACAGCTAATTAGAAAGCATCCTCTTTGCTAGAGAACAGTTTACTTAGCTCATCAATGAGTAAGACTTGGTTTGAATCTTGATTTAAAAATCAAAGGAAAATGGAAATGGGATGAGGTAGAGGAAAAAATATCCTTCATAATGCAGGAATCCTTGTTAATTGAATTTTAAAAATGAATATAGATTTTGCATAAGGTCTGGAAGGAGGGGAATTTAGACTAAAACACTAAAACTAGAGAAATTAAAGAGTATATTTACATTTCAAGAAACTTACGTTTAAAATACATTATTTTAAAATCTCAACATAACTGTAGTAGAGGCATCAGTGACCTAATTTTAAAACAGGTCAGATTCCTTAGAAAGGGATGGGAAGCTTGTGTTTTATTGATGAATATTTCGTGAACAACATACATGATTCGATGCTTGTGCTTAGATTGGGTTCTTCTAAACAATCAAATTTCTATAGTCAGTATTGAATTGTCCTGTAGTCAATAATTTAATTACTTACACAGGATACACAGGATTTACTAAAGAAAAGTTACAGTTCCTTATATTTCCTGAGCTTTACCATGACTTTGGAGATGACTTAGGTAGACATTAACCATTCAGATATATACAATAACCTGGTTCATTCACCTTTTTCCCTCTTTATCTGCCCAGTCAAATCTGAGCACTACATGTAGCATAGAAAGACATTTTCAAGCTAATTTTCGAAATTGCTGTCAATTTACCATGACTAATTAAAATGTGAAGCTCCATAACATTTTCAGCCAGTGGTTCTCCACCCTGGCTGCACTTTAGAATCATCTAGGGAAGCTTTTTAAAAATATTCAATATTGTCCCCCACTTGCCACCTCCCCACATACAAATTCATTCAGAATTTCTGGGCATGGGACCCAGGAAACATTTTTTTTAAGTCTTCAGGGCGATTCAAATGTGTCTGTAGATTGAGAATAATTATTCTGTGAGATAGTTGGTCACCAAAGATTGAGAAGCCATAATAAAGCTTTCTTGAATTTCTTAAGAAACAGGTAAAAGCAGGAGGTCAACTAAGGAAAATAATTAGTTATGTTAGCTTGGATAATCTCAGAGATATCTGTGTCCTATACAGCAGAGTTCTGTAAGGGGCCCATGGATACCTCTGAGAAGCTGGTGATGACTTCTCGCTGCCAAAGCATGCAAACACGTGAAACTAGCATAGATGATGATATATGTCACAGAGAATCAGAATCTGTGAATCCCTGAAAGAAGGAATGTTCTCAGAGATGAAAGAAAATAAATTTTTTTTTAAAAGCCCCCAATTTTATGTACTGAGCCATGCAGGCAGAAATTATATTGATGAATGATGATCTTTAAGATAGAAAAACTTTCCCCAAGGACATTTACTTGTCTCATTTTAAGAAAATAAGATGGCTGGACGCGGTAGCTCATGCCTGTAATCCCAGCACTTTGGGAGGCCGAGGCAGGTGGATCATGAGGTCAGGAGATTGAGACCATCCTGGCTAACATGGTGAAAACCTGTCTCTACTAAAAACACAAAAAATTAGCTGGGCATGGTGGCACGTGCCTGTAGTCCCAGCTACTTGGGAGGCTGAGGCAGGAGAATCTCTTGAACCCGGGAGGCAGAGGTTTCAGTGAGCCGAAATCGCTGCACTCCATCCTGGGTGACAGAGCGAGACTCTGTCTCAAAAAAAAAAAAAAAGATAAACAAGCTTCCTGAGAAGACCTAATTCTTTCCTGAATCTCACACTCTTCCCTCCTGATTGGCATAGCGTGCACCTAAACAAAGAAGACTCATGCATTGCCTATTCTAGTCTAGCTTCCTGATTATTAAAAATAAAAATAAAAAATATTTACAAATTGTATCTATTCCCTTCCCTTTATATTAGACTGATGCTATTAAAGCAGACCTCCAAATTTTAAAGTCCATTAGATTTCAACCTCAAATTACTAAGGGGTACAGTCGCTATCCACTTCAAGGTCTATTTTATAGTCTAAACTTTATTGCATTCTTTCTCTCTACAATCACCACTCAATGCTCTCTGATTTTCTTTGAACCATTCTTAGATGATCTCATTCAAATCATGCTCTTTAAATGCTCTCAATTCACCTTTTTCTATTACAACCCTAGAAGTGTAACTTAGGCGTTAAAATCAAGTCTGAAGCTATTCTAGCCATATTCACTCAGCCCAATAATTCCTAGATTATGCTATGCTTTTTTAAAGCACACAATTAGCCACTCATTGGGTAGTTTGAATCAAAGGATTTCTTAGAAGTTATCACATGTAAATCCATTGGCCTGCATAAGTAATCCAAACTATATCAATATTTTTTTAAGTTAAGAATATTTTGAGATCCTATTCATGCTATTTTTTGACTCATTTCAGTCAATTCACTATCCTTAAAGTATTGTTATTAATGGACAAGTAGCAGACTAGATTCATATCAGTGGCACACTAAACATCACGGTGCATGCTTCCAGCTCAGGAAGGAATGAGGAGCTGATAAAAAGGACTAGAAAGGTAACTGATAAAAAGACTATAGTATAAAAGTTGATATGTATATACAAACGTATCTCCACAGAAATGTATTGTGGAAGATCAATAAAAGAAAAAGTTTTCCACCAAACAATAGGACACCTAAGGAACACTGAAGAAGTGGTACACATAGCATGGCCCTTCTGAATCCTACTTTTGTGTACTAGTAGGTAGTGTGTTGGATTGGAGATTAAAATATCTATGGCACTGAATAACAGGAAAAACGTCATTTAAATCAAAGTTAAACTCTTGATTCTCTGATAATTAGATTTAGTTTTATTACAGTCATTAATATTGACTAGTCCCTGTAGCTGAGTTCTCCTTACAGGACACTTATGCATGCTTACATGGGACTTACTTGAAAGTAGGCCACTTACAATGTAACTTATGTGTATTTATATACTTAAAAATATTGTAGTTTACTCTACTCTCCCTAAAGGCTACCCATTTCAACTTCTTACATGGATACTTTTCTTGGTTTATAGTTTACAGTTTATTCCATATAGTTTCATACATAGATGATGATTGGAAAAAACAGTTGGAAAATCATATAAAACTTAGTTCATCCCTAAGAAGCAGAAAAATCATTATATAATATGTAAGATTTTGTACACAGTAAATACCCATTTAATATTTGAATAAAGGGAGTAGAATTCAGAATCACTCTTGCCAGTATATATCCAAGCTACTACAAAAGAACATTTGTGACTTCCGTAAAATATACCAAGAATTTCTAGAGAATATATTTTTATCCAAAATATTGTATCTTTCATTATCAAAATATTCATTGGTGCTTTATAATTATCTAAACAATTATGCCAGAATATGAGACATCACATTGTAGCTCTACAATTTTTCACTTCTATAATTCTTATTTATAGAACTTATCAAATTTGAGTTTCATCACAAATCTAAGTTCAAATATTCAGAATTTTTACTGGAGAATAAGATGCCTTAGCTCAAATACTAACAATACTAGGAAGTAAAATATTTAGTATTTCACAAATACTAAGATCAAATTGTCACCCTTCTACAGTCCACTGTACTGCACTATAGCTGTGAGTCATCACTTTCTGGAGACTCTGTTCAGTGGGAGTTGAGAGCCCAGCCAACAGACTATAATTACATTATTCAATGATCTGCAGCCTGTGCCTCGAGCAACTTCTCACCACATTAGTAGTGGCGGTGAAAGCTGGAAAACAATGTGTACAAATTAAAACAGAGAAAAATAAATCAGAAGTAAAAACCATTGTTTATAAAGGGGCTTCAGATTAGAAAAATTACAGTTTCAGCATCTGAGATCTCACTCAAGTTCAAATGTTGGTCCTATCAAGAATCCATCCAAAAAAGTATGTGCTTAAACCATTTTGGGCTGAGTATATTTGCTGGAGAGTTAAACTGATGTAACCTAGTCCGTCAGCAGGAACATTTTAACTAATGGCAGCTAGTGTTTGCTAATTTCCAGCTTGAAACATCAAAATATAAATATGAAAAAAGGATAATTTAACAAGTAATCATCAATATTTGATTAATACAAAGAAATCTATCCCCAACCACTCACCAACTAGATTTCTGAATACAGTCAGAAAAGTACCATTATCTCCAAGTCATTGGTTTAAAAAAACAAGTAAATGTGTGTGTGTGTGTGTGTGTGTGTGTTAGTCCATTCAGGCTCTTAGAACAAAATACCTTGGACTGGGTAATTTATACACAACAGGAATTTATTAATTTATTTATCTGCATTCTCAAGGTTGGGAAGTCCAAGATCAAGGTGTCAGCAGATTCAGTGTCTAGTGAGGGCCCACACTCTGCTTCTAAGATGGTGCTTCTTGCTCACATGGTGAAAGCGGCAAATAAGCTCTCTTGGGTCTCTTTTTAAGAGCACAAATCCAATTAATGAGGGCTCCACCCCCATGACCTTGTCAAGTCCCAAAGCCTTCACCTCTTAATACCAACTCATTGGGGATTAGATTTCAGCATATGAATTCTGGAGAAACACAAATGTTCAGAACACAGCACCGCCCAAAGACCTTACCCCCTAATACCATCACCTTGGGGGTTAGAATATCAATACATGAATTTGGGGCAGCACAAACTTTTAGACCATTATATATATTTTTTCCCAGTAATATATGGTAATATATACAAATGTATAATATATTTATAATTTATATATTCACAATATTAATTAAAAGAAATATGTACCTACTTAAATCAGCCGGTAGTCTAGTGGAACAAATCATGTATATCAAGTTGGATTTCAAACATAGGCAAAAGAACAACCTTTGTTTGTATCACAAAAGAAACTATGCCTGGTTGGAACACTGCCATACCATGAAGTGATCTACTGATAACTTGTGGCTCAAAGTGTTTCTATCATCATATTCCTTCCTTTGGTAGTACTACATACACTTTGATGTTGAGATAACATGTACACTTCACATGCAAGACACAACAGGAGCAGAAATTGCTCCCTTGATTTAGCCAGTAGTTATTTGTGAATGTTGAACAGTGCAAAATTATGATTACCTGCAGATCCTCATTAATAACACCTCATACTATTTCTGCAAAGGCAAATGCACTTTGACATTCAATATTTTTTCTTCACAATTATCTGAATTTTCTCTGAGCAGAAGTGGAAAATAGGTCATCGTACCCATGATTTAAATAGCAAGACAGTTTATTTTAGATTGTGGTGAAAGCCAATAGCTTAGATGTTCTAATAAATAAAATTGCTCCTCCTTTCACAATGTAAAATGCCAGAATGCTGTTACTTCTTTTCAGGCTGTTGTATAAAAGATAGTTCTATGGGTAAATATCCTTAAGTGTTTCAGACCCTATCAGTGAAATTTAGTTGCTCTAACCAAAAAATAAAAACTATAAAACCTAAGAAGCAAGAATAGATAACACTTGAAAAACCATAACCACAGAGACTGTTTGGAAGGAAACAATTAGCAGAAAACAAAAACCCTCCTATTTTTAATATTCTAAGTTAGGTTACACTTGAGATATTTTGGGCATTCATCAAGTAGCTGCTTATTAAAACTATTTAAAGGACTCTAGACAAGACCACAAATAAGGCAAAATCTCCAGAAGCAGTTTTGTTTGCCTATTTCTGCTCCTTCACAAGTCTGGGGACTTAATTCCATCCCTATCTGCCTGGTGTCCCCACAATGGATCTTGTCACTCTGTTATTCTGAACATGCCATTTTGTTAAATCCTTACTTGTCACTCTTCTTCTTGAAAGCTTACCTGCCCTAAATTTTGTTTCCTCAGAACATGCCAGGGAGTGATATTCCACCTTGAGTGACTTTCTTTTATGCACTCTATTTAAAAATCTATGTTACAGTGGGATTAAAATAAGCATCTCCCTTATTCCAAGAAAGATAATGTATTTAGACTATCATGTTATTTCTTTATTCACATATTCTTTCTTCTTCTTTTTCCTTCTTTCTTTCTTTTGATATTCTTTTAAGGCCTTAGGAGCTGTTGTTAACCCCAATAACACTGTTCCTTGAAGGAACAGCCTCTTACATACCTTTGAACAGTACCTAATAAAAGCACTTGGTAGTTACTCAACAACTGTTAGTTGAACTTATCTAAATTACCTCAAATTTTGTCCATAGCTGTGTATAATTGAAGGAGAACTCTGGGCTCTGATTACGACTAGTTAATGTAAAAAGTAAAACTTTTAAGTTTACCAGATGGCTTTGGAGAGTCATTAACCATCAACATATCAATGAATAAGTCCTTGCACTACTCCCTGAAGATAAATGGCTTAGTTACCCTCCATGAGAAAATACCTGGTGTCATATCAAAGCTTGTAATGCTCCCGCATCTGTTCACATGGCTTTCATTAGAAGGACTTATATTTGAAATGGTTACTTTTTTGTCCGTTTGCTTTCTATATACAGAATGCATGTCAGTGGGTTTTTATTTCAATCACGCTGGGAGATTCCTTCTTACCTACCAGCTCATTCACCTATTGCTGTAAGTTAACTTTGTGCATACCGCACAACTTAGATTTCAAGTTAGACACTGACACCACACACCCACAATCACACACAATCACACACACACACACACACACACGACGCATGCACACACAGTGTTAGGGTTCTCTAGAAAAACAGAACAGGATGTGCGCGCGTACATACATATAGATGTATACA
The DNA here is from genome assembly GCF_002776525.5 of Piliocolobus tephrosceles. NCBI lineage: Eukaryota > Metazoa > Chordata > Mammalia > Primates > Cercopithecidae > Piliocolobus > Piliocolobus tephrosceles. The sequence goes on along the minus strand of NC_045455.1, from coordinate 22,836,869 downwards.
TACATAAACTCTCTCTGCTTCTATCTCTGCATGCATGTGTGTGTGTGTATATATATATGCATATATTTTAGGTGGTGAGTATAATTAATTTGTTTTCACTCATAAGATTGATGGTATTAGTCCCTTTACAAGTTAAGATTTAGATGTGTTAAGTATCTTATCCATTTTAGAGCTTTACTAATTCAACAGATATTTATTAAGCTCTTACTATGTGCCAGGCAGTGAACAAGACACATATATTTGTGTGCATATATATATATATATATATACACACACACACATACACACACACAGAGACAGAGACAGAAATGGAGAGATTTTAAGGAACTGGCTATGTGATTGTGGAGGCAAGTCCAAAATCTTCAGGATAAACCAGCAGGCTACAGACCCAGAGAGGAGTTGCTGTTGCAGGCCAAAGGCAGTCTGCTGGTAGAATTCCATCTTGCTTGGGAGGTCATTCTTTTACTTACTAAGGCCTTCAGCTGATTGGATGAAGCCCATCCACATTATGGAGAATAAACTGATTTATGCAAATTCTGCTCATTTAAATGTTAATCTCTTCTTTAAAATATCTTCATGCAAACATCAAGAATAATGTTTGATGTTTGATGGTCTAGCCATATTGACACATAACATTAACCATCATACACTCCCAGCATTTGGGTTCTCCTATACTGCTTTAAAAGATGAAGAAACTTAAATTTGTTCATATAACAACATAATCAACCTTACTGTAAGGCTGGTACAGCTCTCTTTGTTAGGCCAGGTGCAGTGGTTCACACCTGTAATCCCAGCAATTTGGGATGCAAAGGCAGGCAGATCACCTGAGGTCAGTAGTTGAAGGCCAACCTGGCCAATGTGGCGAAACCCTGTCTCTACTAAAAATATAAAAATTAGCCGGGCGTGGTGGCACACACCTGTAATACCAGATACTAGGGAGGCTGAGGCAGGACAATCACTTGAACCCGAGAGGTGGAGGTTGCAGTGAGCTGAGATCGCACCACTGCACTCAGCCTGGGTGACAGATCAAGACTCCATCTCAAAAACCAAACAATTAAACAATTCTCTTTTTTAACATTGGTAAGGAGATTAGTAAATGGACAATATATATCTTTGGCTCCATATCTCGATTTTGATGGAAATATCTTCAAGCACAAACACATAAGGCTTGTAGAATTAAGTTGCTAGCATAAAGACTGTTATGCTTTATGATACATACTAGAAGAATTTTCACTTCTCATAACATTTGTTTCTTAACTAGCTCCCATAAAACTTCTTCATTATAGAGTTCATAAAGCATTTTTTACCTCCTAAATTCAATTCTTAAAGTAGCCATTAAGTGTCTACAAATGTACCCATTTGTAATGTTATTAATAGCAATTATGATACTAACTCTAACCAGCAAAAAGAGAGTGTAAGGCAATGAAAATGTTGTCCTAAATAACCTGTATACTATTATTTTCTTGGTGATGATAGAATTCTCTTCTGTATATACATAACAAGAAAATATGAAGCTTTGTCCTTGTATTTAAATCGTAAAACATGTTTTCTCTGACAATAAAAAAGTCCAGGTAAAGAAAGATAAGTAAGGTGATTCTCGCTTCCCTCAGTCATGTACCTCTAGTTATATCAAGTAAATGCTAGAAAATCTTTAATAGAGCCTTGTGGTCGGTGAACTATGCCAAATCCAGTCTGTGGCTTCTTTTTATACAACCTGGGAGGTAAAAATGGTTTTTGCATTTTTAAATAGCTGTAAGAAAAAAGCAAAGAGGAATATGCAGAGCCTAAAATATTTACTGTCTGGCCTTTTACAGAACAAGTTAACAAGTTTGCCAACCCCTGGTCTAGAAGATGACATACAAAATCCATAGCATGACATTGAAGGGCTTTCACACTCTGAAGACAAATTGATGGACAAACTACACTTCAAATGTTCCCTGTCCTGGCATGTCCTTATTTTCCTGTGTGGTCATCTAAATTCAGCTGTCTATCAAGAAACAACTCAAGCTCATCATCTCTAGGAAGCTTTATCTGGCCATTCAGTTCCATTGTAATCTCTTTTGGAATTCCAATAGGCATGAATATTTGCTTCACTCACCAATGGTCATGTTTCTTTTTATGTACATATTTTTATCTAACCTTGTCTTCCCAAGAAGAGTGTAATATCCTTACATTGTTTCTTTTTAACAGTGTCATGCATATATTTAGCACCAGTTTTGCAACTTTTAAGGACTTTCTGGGTCCTGCAAGTCTACTTTCTTATTAAGCAGTAATTGATCAACATAATTCATGGGGAATCACTATTGTCAGACATTGCTAAACCTGCAAATACATTTTGTTCTCCATTGAATCCTCACAAAATTTTAGGTGATAAGTATAATTAACTTGTTTTTACTTATAAGATTGATAGTTTTACTCCCTTCACAGGTTAAGATTTAGATGAGTTAAGCATCTTATCCATTTTACACCTTTATTAATTCAACAGATATTTATTAAGCTCTTGATTTGTGCCAGGCAGTGAAAAAGACAGACATAGTCCTTGTCCTAACATAGTGACAGATTTTGGATTCAAACTCGACTGAGTTATTAACATCTACACCATAGTATCAGGGGCATTTTCCTGGCATCAAGAGACAACACCTTAATCAAAATAGCTGCACTAGTTTTGTAAGATTAAATGAAAATAAAGAGTATGTACTTTGTGAAAGAACACAATAGCGAGAGCAGAGAGTGAAAGATCTTTTGAGAAAGAGAAGAAAAGGACTCCCCCAGTTTTTACAATAAAAAAAAATGTGCATAGAGATTATGGAATTGTAGTAGGGAAACTATGAAGATTTCATTGGTTAATTTTGAAATCATTCAGTCGCTCAACAAGGAAGTGTTTCATGAGTTCTAGATTCTGTAAGAGAGATAAATTTAATAGATGTCCTTTAAGACATTGGATTTGGCAATGATTTCTTGAATCTGACAGCAAAAGCACAGACAACAAATTAAAACTTGATAAATTAGACTATATCAACATTTAAAACTTCTGGGCATCAAAGGAAACAACAGAGCAACAAGGCAACCTGTGGAAGGGGGGAAAATATTTGCAAATCATACATCTGAAATGGAGTCAATATCTACAACATATAAAGAACTCCTGCAACTCAACAACAACAAAAAACAGATGACACAATTTAAAAAATGGGCAAGAGACTTGAACAGACATTTCTTCAAAGAAGATCTATGAATGACCAACAAGCACACGTAAATATGCTCAGCATCACTATTCATTAGTGACATGCAAAACAAAACCACAATGAGCAAAGAGATACCCCCTCACATCCATTAGAGTGGCTATTACAATAAATGAAAATAACCACTGTTGACAAAGATATGGAGAAACTGAAACCCTTAAGCATTGTTGGTAGGGTTGTAAGATGGTGCAGCTGCTATGGAAAACAGTGTGACATTTCTTCAAAAATGTGAAAGTAGAATTATCATATATCCCAACAATACCACTTCTGGCTATTTATCCAAAAGAACTGAGAGCAAGATTTCAAAGAGATATTTTGCACAACCATGTTCATAACAGCATTACTGACAATAGCCAAAAGGTGGACACAACCCAAGTGCCCAGCAACAGTTGAATGAACAAACAAAATGTGTTATGTGTTATTAATCCTTAAAAAGGAAAAACATTCTGACACATGCAACAACGTGGATGAATCCTGAGGACCTTATGGTCAGTGCAATAAGCCAGTCACAGAAAGAGAGACGAGGACTGTATCATCAAACTTAAATGAAGTACCTAGAGTAGTTAAATTCATAGAAACAGAAAGTATAATATGATTACCTGTAGGGGCTAGTGCAAGAACAAAGCCACTTACAAAGAGCTAAGAAGGAGTGGAGAATTGTTTAATGGATACAGAGTTTAATGGGTACTTTCACAAGATGAAGAGCTCTAGATATTAGTTGCACAACAATGTGAATGTACTTTCCACTACTGAGCTGCAGACTTAGAAATTTTTAAGATGGTATTATAAAAGAGTATAATTGCAATGCTTGTAACATGTAGAAATGATTAATGCTTGAGGTGATGATAGATAACCCATTTACCCTGATGTGATTATTACACAGTGTGTAAGTGTATGCCTGTATCAAACTATTACATAGACCCCAGAAATATATATATCTATTCTGTACCCATAGAAATTAAAAATTGTAAACATAAAAAATAACATGATAAATGTTATGTATATTTTGCCACAATTTAAAATTTTTGAATTAAATTAATAGAGGTCTTCTATTCCCGCCCTTAAAGAATTTTCACCAAATTAACAATATTTAAGGTGATTTATGAGACTATAGTATCACAGTTTCTACCTAAACTCAAGATTTCTAAAATACAGCAAAGACCCAAGCACTTGAAAGATGTTAGAAAATGTTGAAAGATTAATTAATTAATTAAATTATTAAGATAATTTGCCATTATTTAATAATGTAAAATTACAGATTTACAAAATCTCTTTTTTCATACTTTTTTCTGGCAAAAAGTGACTTTGCACTTGCACTAATATATAAACACCAAACATCTCAGAATTTATTAGCTCACCTCAACTTTTTATCTCTTGCTTTTTCCAATAGAAAAACTAGGTAGAAACCCAAATTTGTGTTGTTGTTTAAGAGATTAATTTGGTGCACGATGGAAACTAAACAGCGGGTCTGTCATTACACCTTGTGTGACTTGAGCTGCTGCTGAGTTTCATGAGATGTTTTAAATAATTTCACATCATACATTAATCCAAATTCTCATGCCCCAACATAATCAAATTATCAAATAGTTGAATGTCTGCAGAAAACAGGCTTATTAAGGGCTTATTAAGATTTAGCAAGGACTTTATTTCAAAGAAGCTTTTAGAAAAGTTGAAGAAATCATTATTTACATGAAAAGTTAAATATGAACAAAGAACTAAAACTATGCAGAAAATTATGAAAAAGAGAATTTAAGGAAGTAAATATGGTTAATTGCAGATAAGAGATAACCAATGAAGGCTATGGTTTTCAAGGAAGCCTCTGAAATATATTTTTTTAATATGTAGGGAAAGATGCACCATAACAGGGATTCTCAACTGAGGACAGCTTTGCACTCCTGGGGATGCTTAGCAAGACCTGGAAATAGTTTTGGTTGTCACAACTGGTATCTAGTGGGTGGATTCCAGGGACATGGCTGAACATCCTACAAGCACAGGACAGCTCCCAACAGCAAGGAATTATCTGTCCCACTCTGTCAATCATGGTAAGATTGGGAAACACAGGGATGAAGCTAAACTGCTTGATGAAAAGGATTTTACTAAAGTGCTGGAGAATGGAGGAGATAAGACATGACAGAGAGAGGCAGAGAATAGTAGATACAAAAGGCTGGAGGGCAGAAGCAACAAGGAGTGCTAACTGGATCAATCCAACTTGAGTTAAAGACTTTACACGGGTGTGGGCCTGTCTTTAAAAACAGACTGGAAAGAGCGTGAGCTGAGGAGCTTTGCTATGTTTGAGATATGTCTGTGATATTGTTTCTAATATTCAGTGGGGGAGAGGATAACATTAATCCCAATATCGCAGAAGGTATACAGACCCCTGTGATATGGTTCCTAATCTACAGGAAAAAGAGAATAATATTATGCCCAGTATCGCAGGGGGTGTAAACACCTCTGTATATTGTTCCTAATATGCCATGTGGTAGGGGCTTATATTACTCCCAATATTGCAGAAGGTGCACACACACCTGTGATATAGTTCCTAATATCCAACGGGAAGGAGGCTGCTATTATTTTCAATATCGCAGTGGCTGTAAACCCCCACCCGGTGGTATTGCTCCTAATATCCAGGGGGGAAGAGGATGATATCACAGGGGGTGTACACCTCTTCTGTGATACGTTTCCTGATATTCAGAGGGTGAGTGGATGATATTCCTTCCAATAACATAGGAAATGTACACCCACCCTGTGATTTTGTCCCTAATAACCACATGGGGAGAGGTGATATTACTCCCAATACTGCAAGGGGTGTACACCCCGCCTGTGATATTGTTTCTTATATCCAAGAAGGGAAAAGATGGTATTGCCACCAATATTGAAAGGGTGTACACCCCCCATGTGATATTGTTCTTAATATCCAGGTTGAAAGAAGATAACATTACTCAAAATGTAACAAGGGCGGGTACACCCTACCTGTGATATGATTCATACAATCTAGAAGAAAGAATGATATTACTTCCAATAATACTTGGGGTGTACAACACCCTTTGATATTGTTCCTCAACGTCTAAAGGAAGAGATGATGATATTGCTCCCAATACTGCAAAGGTATACACCCTCCTGTAATATTGTTCCAAATAACTAGCAGGTGAGGGCATGATATTACTTCAGATATCTCAGTGGCTTTACACCCCTTCTGTGATATGGGTCCTAATTATCAGGGGGTGGAGTACGAAGATACTTCCAATATGGTAGTGGGTGTACACCCACGCAGTGAGATTTCTACAAATATTCAGGGAAACACAGCATGATATAACTCCAAATCTCGCAAACAGTATATATCATCTTGGGATATTGTTCCTAATATCTGGAGGTGGAGAGGATAATATTAGTTTCAATATCATAGGCTGTGTAGACACACCCTATGAAGTTGTTTTATATCCAAGAGGGGAGAGAATGCTATTAATCTCCATATAGCAAGAAGTTGAGGGAACCCCCCAACCCACGATATGGGGAGTATTAGCACTCCTCTCTCCCTTCCTCGCTATTACGATCCACAGGCAGGGGAGTGAGGCACCCCCTGCCATATGGGGTGTAACAGCATCCCCTTCTCCCACCCTGGCTATTACGATCCACATGACAGGGGGGTGAGGCACCCTCTGCCATATGGGGAGTCATAGCAGCCCCCTCTCTCCCCCGGCTATTACGATCCACATGGTGGGGTTGGGGGGTCAAGCACCTCCCACCTTATGGGGAGTAATAGCCACCCCCTTCCCCCGCTGGCTATTATGATGCACATGGCGGGGGCATCAGACACCCCCTGCCCTATAGGGAGTAATAGCCCTCCCCCTTTCCCCTTGGCTACTACGATTCACATGGGGAGGATTCAGGCACCCCCCTCCATATGGGAAGGAATAGCTACCCCGCTCTCCCCGCCTGTCTATTAGGATCCACATTTCATGGGGGGTCAGGCACCCCCCCCCCCCGTGATACAGGTAGAATAGTGCCCCCCCTTCCCAGTCCCCCTCTCCCCTCCTGGCTATTACCATCCACATAGTGGGGGGGGGTCAAGCATCCCCTGCCATATGGGGAGTAATAGAACCCCCCCTTATAACGATCCACATGTGGGGGTTCAGGCATCCTCTGCCATATGGGGAGGAATAACCACCTTCTCTTTCCCCCTGGCTGGTGGGGGTGTCAGGCACCCCTGCCATATGGGGCGTAATAGGCCCCCCTCGCTTGCTATTACGATCCACATGGCAGGGGGATCAGGCATCCCCCGTCATATGGGGAGTAATAGAACCCCCCTCTCCCTACCCTCAGCCATTAACGATCCACATGGCAGGGGTGTCGTGTCATGTCATGTCATGTCCCCCCTCCCTCCCCAGCGATATGGGGAATAATAGCACCCCCTCTCCTCCCCTGGCCATTTTTTGGCTCCTCTGATACTGATATCCACTATTTATAAAATGGGAAATAATAATATTTACCTCTTATTTTTGTTATCAAGGTCAAATGAAATAACTTTAAGTGCCTCTCACCAAGGCAGGACAAGAGCTGGCGATCAATAGGAGACAGGGAAATGTTCGTTCCTTTAATTCTCGCCACCCTGGAGATTACTGAGGCTCATTTTGCAGGTTCTCAATTACTATTGCAGTCAACCACAGGCTTATTAGTTAAGCCTTTATTGTCTGCTTCCATTGTTTCATTCATTTATTCATCAAATGTTTCTTCAACGATCCTTCTTTTCAACCACTCTTCACCCCCCTCCCCACTTTAAGAGAGCTGTCATTCTCTTAGAGAAAAACAGATTTATTTACAAAAACAGTAGGAGGAAATCTTACAAAGCGTATGAATGAATAATGTACAGATGACTCCGAACTTGCAAGATTCCTGAATGAGGATCATCAGAGATCCCAGTTCTAGAATCTGCTTTGATGATACTTGCTATTCACTGTGAACTCCTTTGTCATATCAGCAGTTCTCTCTTAACATGATCTAATTCTCTTTGCTCAAGTCGAAAACATCTTTTATTTGCTGTATTGCTATGGTTTTTTCATAAGTCTTTGCCACCTACAGAATGCCTTCTTTGTTAAATGTATTGTTTGTTTCTGTGGTGTATGGATTGTCTCTGCTTGATCAAGCAAGAATAAGACATTTTTAGCAATAGCCATGGTTGAGACTGGTATCCACGTTGTGTCCCTAGGCAGTGATAAGCATAAGTACTTGTCACCACTTCTAGTACAGGTGTAGGGTTGGATATGGAAAGATAGGATAGGAGAGGGAAATCAAGATGCCATGAGTCCTAGTCGCCTGTAACAGCTCTGTGGGAACACAGAGTGAAAAATATATATATTCCATGTTAGCCAAAACAAGAAGGTAAAGGATGCCCTTTGGACTAATTGAGCTGTGACTTTAAAGATAAGTAGAAAAATCAGGGGAGAATATCCCAGGTAAAAGCAACAGCTGGAAGATAAAAAGGGCTACAAGTGGAAATACATCATTGGCGGGTGTGGAACACAACAGATAGCTCTCCTCAGTGGGATCATGGGATACGAGGACAGGAGCGACAGGAGAGGCACACAGCCATGTCAAACACACTGAGGAGTTTGGATTTTTCAAAAGGTTATGTGGAGTTATTAAGTGATTTTATAAAAGGAGGTAATAAAATCTTCATATATGTGCTTTTAAAAAGCTCCTCTGGTTGCATTGTGCAAGAGGGATTAGAATGGGCAAGGGCAGATAATAATACAGCAAATATCAATACAGAAAATTTTTGACTTACATACATGATCTTGTGACTATTGCCTCAGAACAAATTAGATTTTAAGTATGGTGAACCTGTACATACCTTCATTTGTATATAGCATTACCTGGTGACAAAATCTGTTGCTTAGTGTATTAGACAGTATTCTCCAGAGAAACAGAACCAATGGGATAAAGGTTACACACCCTCACAGAGACACACACACTTCACTTTTATATTATTTATTTATTTAGTTTAAGAAATTGGCTCATGAGATTAAGAAGGCTGACAAGTCCAAAATCTTCAGGCTGGGTTGCAGGCTAGCAACCCAGAGAAGAGCTGATGCTGCAGTACTAGTCCAAAGCCCACCTACTGCAGAATTCCCTCTTGCTAAGGAGAGGTCAGTCTTTTTGTTCTATTTGGGCCTTCAACTGATTGAATGATACTTCCCTTCCCCACTTTCTGGAGAGCAGTCTGCTTTGCTTGAGGTCCACTGTGATGGTTAATATTTTTAAGTGTCAACTTGATTGGATTAAAGTATCTAAAGTATTGTTTCTGGGTGTGTCTGTGAGGGTGTTGCTAAAAGAGATCGACATTTGAGTCAGTGGGTTGGAAGATGTAGACTCACCCTTAATCTGGGTGGGCACCATCCCTGCTGGCTACCAACGCAGCTGAAAAAAGGTGGAAGAAGGTGGAATGAGCACGCTTGCTGAGTATTCCGGCCTTCTTCTTTCTTCTGTGCTGGATGCTTCCTGCCCTCCAACATCAGACTCTAAGTTCTTCAACTTTGGACTCTTGGAGTTTGGCGGTTTGCCAAGGCCTCTCAGACCTTCAGCCACAGACTAAAGGCTGCACTCTCAGTTTACTTACTTTTGAGGTTTTGAGACTAGGACTGATCCACTACTGGCTTCCTTGCTCCTCAGCTTGCAGATGGCCTATCGTAGGACTTTACCTTGTAATCATGTGAGTCAGTTCTCCTTAATAAACTCCCTTTCATATATACTCACATCCTATTAGTTCTGTCCCTCTAGAGAACCCTAATACATCTACTAATTTAAATGTTAATCTCCTCAAAAATTGCCCCAAAGAAGCTTCCAGAATAATATTTGACCACATATCTAGGGACCAAGTCCCAGCCAAGTTGACACATAAAATTAACCATTACAAGACCACTTCTTGTAAACTTTCACTCATATGCATCTCCTTAAACCATACTTAATCTCCAGATAAAGACAGTGTGACTTTGCCTTGGGGACTAAGTTTTCAACACATAAGCTTTCAGGGAACACATTTCAACAAAAGCACCAGCCTTCCAGGGTGACTACTGTGAAAGGGAGAGCACATTTCCATCTAACATGACACGCTATCTTGCACAAAACTGGAAACACGTTAACTCTTTCTAACTTCCTGAGCTGCAGTGTTAAATGCATAAGTTCTACTTAGTGGGCCCATATGAATAAATTCAACCTGTTCTTTCTTTATGTTCCTTCCAACATAATCCCACACATTTAATATCCATTCCCATACATATGTTTAGGATTTCTATCTGTATAAATTAGAAAAATAAAGATCTTTTGAAATGCAACACACTTCTTCATGGGTCAAACATTGTAACTCACTTTGGGAACCAGATGGGACTTGAGTCTATTATAGGTCTAGAAGCAAAGATGGATTATGGGGGTGGCCCTAAGAAGAATCAGCATTCTCTTGCAAGGCAGCTGCTTCAGGGGAAGTCATTACCGTTTCCACAGGCAATGAGGCATTGATCTCTTCAAATATGGATGAAGAGGCTGCTTCTACCGGCAAAGATGACTCATTAGAATTTAGAGGCCCAGTATTTGCAGTTTCATCAGGGTCTTCCCAAATGTCCTCATTCCAACTTTTAGGATCTCATTCTTTCCCAGTCAATGCCTTAACTTTAACAACAGACACCCTGCAAGGTTGGTGCTATGCTTTGAATGTGTTCCACAAAAGTTTCTGTGTTGAAGCCTTAGTTTCCAATGCAACAATACTGGGGCCTTATAAGAAGTGACTCAATCATGAGGGTGAAACACTCATGAATGTATTGATGTCATTACTACAGGAGTGAGTTAGTCATCACCAGAGAATGTTGTTATAAAGAAAGTCTAGCCGCTGGTGCTTATCTGTGTCTCAAGCACTTGCTTCTGCCTCTTGCCCTGTGCCATGAGATGACCCTCACCAGATGCCAGTGCCATGCTCTCAGACTTCTCAGCCTCTAGAACTATAAGCTGAATAAATTTACATTGTTTATGATTTAACTAGTCTGTGCCACCCGTTATAGCATCAGGAAAATGGACTAAGACAGATGGGAATGTAATTGATTTTGTACTTTAGCCACTGGAAAGATGAGATTTTAGGTTTAGTTTTCAGCAATGCCAGCCCTGTAGCTACAGAAGATAGGCTCTCCTTCAGGGTACATGCTTTTACGTCATTTATACAGCACCTAAGTTAGGAATTCAAATCCCTGAAATTATTATTTTGTTTCTCCACTTACTCCAGCAACATTAGAAATAAGCAGTCAATCTCCTTACTCATTAGTGTGACAAAAATGTTTAAAGGTATCATATACATTGTTAATCATATCTTTGCCTGTTACAAATGTTTGATTAGGAGTATTCCTTGGTGATATTTTTCATATCTATGTTGCCACATCACATTATAGACTATCAGGGCTCTCTTTATGACTGCAATAGAGTCATTAATGTCTTTAATAAGATTAGAGATCCAAATGCAGAAACCTAGAACCAATTCAGAAAACATGTCTCTAAGATACTGGTTCCTCTACAACCACTCCTGGTACCAGAATCTCTCTTAGCTGGGATTTTCTAGAAAAACAGAACCAATAGGACATATGTATGTATATGGAAAGAAACTTATTTTAAGAAATTGCTCATGTGATTAAGGATGCTGGCATATCCAAAATCTAGAGAGTGGGCTGGCAGGGTAGAAACCCAGAGAAGACAGAATGCTTCAGTTCAAGTCTGAAGGTCATCAGGCTGCAGACACAGAAAAGATCCAATCTTATGGGTCAAGTCTGAAAGCTGTCAAGCTAGCAAACCCAGCCAGGAAGGAGCTGATGTTGCAGTTTAAGTCTGAAGGAAATAGTAGGAATGGAGAGGAAGTGACTGCAACTAGACGTGGGCTTATTTGGCCAGATATTTTTGAAAGCTAAACTCAGATGACTGTGTCTTAGAGATCATGAATACTAACTTAAAATAGTAAAGAGTGAAGAGCCAGATACTCACAGACACACATCTTAACACTTTTTTTTTTTTTTTTTTTTGACAATGAGGATTGTCTGGCAGGTTTTCATTAATTAACCAAATGAAATATATCTAATTACTAGCAGAAGGGAAATTTTTATAATTCTTTGTACTTTGTACTTAATAATGTACAAAGAATTAATAATGTACAAAGAGAAAAGAATCTACTTTTCTCTTTAAAATAGATGCTTATTTAAACCTTGAGTCATTTGCTGTTCTTCCAGGGCCTAATTCTACAACTACAGGTTATGATTCTTTGCTGATTAAGTTACTTATCAAACCTTTCTTCATCTTTGGATATAACTAACTTTTTTGAGGTTGATCTTAACATACATAGTACTATACATAGTCAACCATTCAAGGTTTTTGAATAAGAAAGAGATTTAATCAAAATAATGCATTAGAGGCCAACAAATCTTTCTGGTTTTTTATTTTTGAGATTGTTGTCAGGGAGGTAATTATAGTGTGCTAGCAAGGAAGATTAGAAACTAAATAAGGCAGTGACAACAGAAAAAGTGAAAACAGGACAGATGGAAAAGGCATTACAAAGAACAAGTAAGGGACTGGTGACTTGGCAGAAGTGAATAGTTACTATCCCAAATCAGAAAAGTGACAAAGGTGGTAGATCAAATATCTTGGGAGTAATGGCAAGTTCCATTTTATGACTACCAGATTAGTACTGCCAAAATGTTATCCAAGTGTAGGCCGGGCACAGTGTCTCATGCCTGTAATCCCAGCACTTTGAGAGGCAGAGGCAGGTGGATCACTTGAGGCCAGGAGTTTGAGACCAGCTTGGTCAACACGGTGAAACCCCATCTCCACTAAAAGTACAGTTAGCAGGGCTTGTGCCTGTAATCCCAACTACTCAGGAGGCTGAGGCATGAGAATCGCTTGAACCCAAGAGGCGGAGCTTGCAGTGAGCTGAGATCATGTCACTGTACTCCAGCCTGGGCAACAGAGTGAGACTCTGCCTCAAAAAACAAAAAAAAATTATCCAAGTGTAAATGTTCACACTATGAAATGTGAAATGGAAGCAGGCTAGGACCAAGGATAAGAATTTGAGATGAGTTTGTGTGTGTGTGTGTGTGTGTGTGTGTGTGTGTGGTTTTTTTTTTGTTTGTTTTTTTTTTTTTTTTTGCAGATAGAAGTTTTTATTGAAGAAAGCCATGGAGGGAAAAAAAAAATAAAACTCTGAAAAAAGAGCTACTAGAGAAATAAATAAGATTGTACATGAAAATAAGCTTCCATGTCTTTAGGAAATAAGACCAGCAAATTAGAGAGAGAAGGAGCAGTAAAAAGTATATGAAGCCAAACACAGTACTGTGAACAGAGAAAAAAACTCCCTTGACCTTACATATGACTCCCTTAACACACCTGAATCCCTAGCCATCACCCTATTTCTCCTTCTATTAACAGCAATATTTTCAGAAAATACAATTTTGCTATCTCTCTCTAGCACTTGACATTCATTTGAACTTCAACCCATTAAATAAGGACAATATTCCAACCACTCCCTTAAAATTACTCTCTAAAATCTCAGAGAGCCTAACAGTCAAAATCTAAGTGAATTTTTTTTTCATTTTTTAAAAATTGTGTTTCCTTATTTTTGGGGGCTTACAAACCACACATTTATTTTAAAATATTTCTTCTCTTGGTTTATTGAAAACAGTATTTTCCGGATTGTTACGTTTTGGGAGGATACGGGACTTCTCAGTCTCTATTCCTTTTTTGCCCCTCTAAATATATTCTTTAAGGCTATTTTCTCCACCTCCTCTTCTCATATTTTAAATTACACCCAGGCAATTTCTTCTATGCACGTTGGTTCTCTTTCTTTACCCTAGCTCTTTCTCATGATCTCTGAACAACAATGCTTTACTTTCTACTAGAAATGTGCAGTTGGTGATTCCACAAGCATCGTTAAGTCAGCCTGCAAGTCAACATTTTCCAAACTCTACTTGTCTCCTTCTCACCTTCCCTTCCTCATTTGTTTGCAAACTTATATAAAGGCATTTCTTCCCAGTGGTCTAGAAACCTGGGAATCATTCTAGGTCCCTCTATATCCCAATTACCATAACAAAGCACACACTTGCACGTGAATTTACGACCACCTAAATATGGTTTTTATATACCTCTTTCTTCTCCATTTCAACTGCTGCTACTCTACTTCAGGCATAATCACCTCCTACCTAGAACACTGCAGTGGGCTCCTCACTGATCTGTCTGCTTCTTGTCTTACTTTACATCTCTGCATCAATTTGCTTCTCCACGCTCTCTCCCCAAACATGTCCACTTCAAATACATCTACCATACTGATGTTTCCAAAAGGCTCCACATAATATCACTCACATTGTTGGAAAATTATCCCCATAACCTACAGAAGCCAATCTGTACGATTAGCAACGTAAACAAAGCCATCCAAGACCTAACTTGCCTCTCCAGTAGTATCTGTTGCCTTCATTATGTCACATCCTACTCTCTTTTGTGACTAGTGAACTGCTGTCACCATTCCTTTCGCAGTTCAAGCGTTATTTTCCTCCAGTATCTACCATATGCCAGGAACTGTGCTTAATGCCAGAAACATAAAAATGAATAAGGTAGTATATTGCATGTAGGAAGTAATTGATAAATGAAAGTATGAGACATAAACTGAAATAAATAAGTGCAGAACATAATTACAAAGTATAATGGAAAACATAGGAGACATACATATGGCTGGTCTTTCCTGTGCAGAATCAGGGAAGGTTGTCTAAGTGGTCTGACCTCGGAGTCAATATTCACCAGGTAATCAGATATAAGAATAATTTCACTCCAGAAGAGCAGCCAGAGCAGAGACCACAAAGGAGCACGTCATGCAGAAGGAAGTTGCGAGTGTTTCCACTTGGCTGATACACTGAAGGTCACAGAGAGGACTAAGGAAGAATGAAGTTGAATAGAAGGGGGTGGAGGGGGCAGCAAATAAGATCTAAAAAAAAATGGTCAGGGGAAAAAATTTGTATGCAAGGTCCCCATTACTAAGGCAATGAGAAAACTGAATGGAAATGGTTTTAGAGGAAGGATTGGCATAGGAAGTGCAAGCCAGGAGACCAGGAATAGCAGTTGCAGATTATTGCTGGAGCCCTGCAAGTAGACGAGCATGCATTAAGCAACAGCAGCAATGGCTAAGAGAACAAAATATGTAAGTGCAATGATCTGAAGGTTTGTGTCTCCTCCAAATTTCCTCTATGGAAACATTAACCCCCAGTGTAACAGTACTAGGAGGTGGGGCCAGTGCAAAATGATTAGATCATGAGAGTAGATCCCTTATGAATGGAATTAATGTCCTTATAAGAGGGACCCCAGAGAGCTGCCTTGCCTCTTCAGCCATGTGAGAGAGACTGCAAGAAGGTATCATCTCTAAGTCAGAAAGCAGGCCCTCACCAGACACTGAACCTTCCAGAGCCTTGATCTTGGACTTCCTAAACTCCAGAACTGTGAAAAATAAATTTCTGTTGTTTATAAGCTCCCCAGTTTATGGTACTTTGTTATAGCAGCCCAAATAAACTATGACAGTGAGCTATTAAAGAAATAAACCTAGTATCAGATTGTATGTTCGCGATCAAGAATCAGGAAAAGTCTACATTGATTCTTGTTTCCTGGGTAAGGTGATTTGCTAGATGTTACTATGACAATGCAATCCTTTTTTCAGAAATGAAGGTTTTTATAATTTATCAGAGTAATTATTTTCTTTTGTAGTTAACCACTGTTAATAAAATGGGCTAATTTGAACATGTCGTTTTCTTGACTTCCACACCCAAACCTAATCATTTTCAATGGTTTTATATAATATTTATCACTGATATTGTTTTACATATTTTGCTTCTTGCTGTTAAGAACACCAGAGGCATATTATTTCTTGTATTCATTCTTGAGTCTCCAAGGATTAGATTACTGTATTCTACTTTTTTGTTTTCAAATGAACTAGATCCAGCTTCCACTTCTAATAAAAACTGAATTTTTAGGGCATATATTGATTAAATGTCCTTAAATAGTAGCTCACATTTGCTACTCCACCCATAAATGAGAAAATCTGTAATTTTGACGGTCACATAAAAGGCCTTACACAATTCTTTTCTAAAGTGTTAGTTTCATGGCAACCCAATCTGTACTTTTTCCTTTCCTCTGTTAACAATTCCAAAAACATAGTTGATAAGTTAACAGCCAAAATAATTAAAATGTGGGATTCCTGGCTGCCAATAGGGTGACACCAAACCTCCGGAGCAAAGCAGAGGTGTCAATGATTCATTAACAAAATGAAACATTGTGAGACTGGTAGCTAAGCATGCAGTAAGAGCCAGTTACTACGACTAGCGCTGCAAGGTTGCCTTTGGCTGGAGAGAACTACCAGAAAGCTTCTTCATCCCCTGCACTCCCTCAGCAGCTCTTCTGCATGACAGTGGATGCTTCCCTATTGGCATGTATGGGCTGTTTAAGCAGAGGTGGAAGGGATCAGTGAATTGTCAAGTTCCTCTATTTGTCAGCACAGAGTTAGTGTAAAGGGAAATGAGGTTGAATCTCTTGTGCAGCAAGTTATGCAATTGTCCATATGAATGACAGATATCTTATCCTTGAATGGTGGGTTTGTTTAAAGAACTTTCACAGGCATTTGGCAGAGGTTGTATATTTTATAAATGATGCATGCCTATCCCAAGTACATGTTAGAGATGACAAGGAAACTGATGCTTAGAAATATTTAATGTTATGTCCAGAATCAGGTTCCCCAATTCTAGTGCTTATTCAGTAACCTAAATGAGCATTTCTATACAAACACACTCTTTTGCTAGCTTGTTTATTAACACATCTACAGTTTAATCGACTTTGACATAAAAGGGAGCTGCCTTTCCATCACTTCTATTCCCATGAAAAAACAATATTTAAAAACTGTTAACATTTCATTTCATGTGTTAAAAGCTATCCCAATCCAGTTGCTGTCAGCCAGCACTCCAGAAGGTAAAACGAAATATCCCCAGATTGTTGTATTTCATGTCATGCCTACTGCCTCACAGCACAAAGCAGACAAAGAAAGTTGATGATTATTTAGTATGAACAGAGAGACAAATCATGCAAATAGACTAAATAAGACACCTTCAATTCCGAGGTGTTTCAAACATTCAGATTTCCTTCAAATTTTGTCTATATTTTTATAAATTTTCCCCCTTTACTGTGTGAGCTCTAGGTTTAACTTACAGTTTTTTTGAAACTATCTTCAATTATTGTTGTTTATACAACCGTGGGCTGCATAACAATGCTTCAGTCAATGATAGATCACATATACACTGGTGGTCCCATAGGTTATAATGGAGCCGACAAATTCCTATCACACATACTTACCATTGTCTTAGTACTTTCTTACACTGTTCAGTACAGTAACATGCACCTGAAATGTAGTTAACTTGTATTTTAAGATCTTGTAAGGCACAGGTTAAGTTTAAAGTGGTTACCAAGTGTAATACTGTGATATAATAAGAAAAGTATATTTGCTTTCTGTGCTCAGTTTCCGGATCACACAACTCCTTAAAACCCTTGGAATCTCCAGAGTGATAGAAGTGTCTGTTGAATGTTAATGAGTAGACTGGTAGCTGGGGCCTCATATAACATCAGGATGGGGGCAGGCCACCAAAAAGATCATGATTAGAGAGTTGGGACAATCAACCCCACCCATCAATGTCTGGGGAGGAGAAAGAAGCTAAGGTTGGGATGATTACCAATTGACAAAGACATAATCAATCATGCCTAGGTAACAAAGCCTCCATAAAAACCTACACGGGTGGGCGGAGTTCAGAGAGCTTCCAGATTGCTGAATATGTGGTGATGCCTGGTAGATGATGTGCCTAGAGAGGACATGGAAACTCCTCATCCCTTCTCGCTTTGTTCTGTGCATCTCTTTCGTACGGCTGTTTATCTATATTCTTTCTAATATCCTTTACAATAAATGGGTACACGTTCATAAAGTGTTTTCCTGAATTATGTGAGTCATTCTAGCAAATTAATCTAACCTGAGAATGGGGTCATAGGAATCCCCACTTTGTAACCATTTGGTCAGAAGCACAGGTCACACAACCTTGGGCTTGCTATTGGCATCTGAAATGGGGGGCGGTCTTGTGGGACTGACCTTTAACTTGTGGGATCTGACTCTAACTCCTGGTAGATACTGTCAAAATTGAGTCAAATTGTGGAACTCCCAGATGGTGTTCACCAGAGAATTGTTTGGTGTGCAGGGAATCACCCCCACACATCTGGTCACAGGAGTGCTCTCTATTGATTGTCAGAGTAAGGAGAGAGAGAGAAAAAAAACAAAACGGTTTGGTGTTTTTCTCTGACCAGAAAGCACAAATATGCACATAATTTGATTGTGTCCTAATGATATTTTAATCTCCTGAAAGATGACATGCCCAAATATGAGTCATGTTCTGTTAATAGAAGATAAGAATATCCCTGAAAGTTATGTGTCTGCCACAAATTGTCTTCGTGAATGAACATTAAAACTGAATGAAACTCTTGGGAAAAACATCCAAATGGAAAGTGAGAAATCTAGTCAACCATCTGGTACTTTCATATGTGATGCCAAACATCCAGATACTTGCTAAAATCTGGATGAGCACTAGCTGTCATTTCATTATAGCTTGAGTTGGTTTTTTTTTTTTTTTTTTTCAAATTTCAGCTGGTTCTAGTAAAATTTTGACTTGCAGAGGTGATTATTTATCCCTAGTATATCATCAATAAAATTAGGCTTTTAGTTTGAGTATTGATATTATGAATAAACCTATGATTAGCAAATACCAATTCTCTTGTCAAAAATACTACTTTAGCAAAAATTGTCATGTGTGATCTGAAGATGAGGTTTAACTTTTGTGAAAATATAGATGCATATTTAGACTGTTTTTTAATCTTTTTTTACTAAACAGAAAAAAAAGTTTAATATGTCATGTTTACTAGTAACTATAGTGACAGTAGCCCTGATTGAACAGAGTTCTGTCATTAAGACAACTGTTCCATTGTCACCCATCCATAGAAAATAATTTGAATGAATCATCTAACAAATGTAGACACAGTGATGTTGAGTTTATAAAGTTCTTTAAAAATAACAAGACACCCTTAGTGACACCCATACATTTTTTAATAGATCATCTAATCGATATGTGCTACTTATTATTATATTTTACTCCATTACCAGGAGTGCTTAGCACTCACCGGTAAGAAAAATTAATGATAAAATGCTTTCTCAAAGAAAACGTTGTACAATGCTTTCATTTTACTTCTTGTGTTATTTAAACAAGCTATTCTTTCTAATTAATTAAATATTATATTTTTCTGAAATGTATTTCAGAATGTATAGTTTTAAAATTTATTTAATAAAAAATAAAGACTTATATAGGCTTTCAAAATTAGTATTACCCAATGTCTTAAAGTAAAATGTATGACTCTGAAAATAATTGTTTGAATTTTTATGAAATAATATGTAATATTTTAGCCCCATCAAAAATCAGTACAATGCTTTTTAATATTA